>NW_009203545.1:6856-71870 GCF_000690835.1 Fulmarus glacialis | reverse complement strand
GGAAAGACAGCATGGGATTTCCCTGTGTAGCTTCTGTACCTTTCAGCACTGTGGCAGGCAATCTGGAGGCCTCTCCTGCAAGCCTCCCACTTCATTGCAGGAGTGCGTCACCATTCCTCTGAAAACTGGCAGCAGCGTGTCCTGGGAGACAGAAAAGTAGCTAGAAAGATGAAGGGATTAAGCCAAAAGGAAGATTCTGATTCTTTTTAGAAATAAGAAGATTAGTCCTAAATTCAGAGTGCATGTCCTTTTCTGGATCCAGCGGGAGCAGTGGAAGAGGTTGCCTACCCTTTACAGCCAGTTATGCCACCCAGATGTTAGTGCGAGCGGTTTGCCAAAGCAGCGCCCATCAAAATGATCCCACTCAGGTCTAATCTGCTTTGTTTCAACTGCCATGGGTTAGGGAATGATCACACAAGCAATTTCACTGGCAGGTCTGAGAAGGTGGCATCTTCCCCTGTGCATTTAGTAACAGGCAGCTCTGCAGGCCCTGCAGACAGTAGCATCTTCAAGTAACCCCAGTAGACATCTGGTCTGTCTTACAACTTCAGTCACCAGATGATAGCTCAGTGATTCACAGACCTTCTACTCATACTGTGCAAAGGCTGTAGCTTCTGTCTTTTGTAGACCTTGGCATAAATGCTTATATTATATGCAATGAAAATGAAATCAAGAGGAGTGTGTGGGGTTCGTTATTTTTAGTTAAAGGGGCAAAAAAAAGTGGGCAAATTCTGCAAAATATTTATGCAGCAGATCTGCTTAGTTTAACACACAGTGTTAGAGCTACTGCTAAGGGCAGGTCTGAAACAGGAGTCTGGGTAATTCTGCACCCTCTACCTGAGACCATGGTTCTGCTTTTACTGCAACTATTCTTTGAGATTTGGGATATTTAAAGAACAGAAGTTAGTTTCACTTTTAGCAGCCTTTGGGCAGGTTTTGGTCGCAATCATACCAATGCCATCTGAAGGACTGTGGACTGCCTTCAGGATGGTCCCTGTATAACTGAAATGAGAATTGTCCTCTGTCTGCCTTTAGCTGCATCTTATCTGTGCAAGGGAGAAGGGGAGATCACTCTTGGCTACTTCCACCATCTTTGCTTAGTCTTTTGCTAATTTATAGCTTCTGTTCATTTGCAAAACATATTCTACTCTGGATTTGCAAGACGCTGCATGGACACATGCAGAACCATCACAGCAGGTGTTTATGGACACAAAAGGAAAGGCCAGGTTTGTTTAAACCAGTCTTCTATTGCTGAGTGTGTTTTTTAGCTGTTTCACACAGCTCTGCCTTCTCTTTAGGTATCTATATAGTGGGGTAGCTAATGTACTGTGGATAGTACATTGGGCAAACAAGCACAGGGCTAACCGTAATGATCTGTCACCATCTGTAGAAAGCATTTAGGTACTATGGTTTTGGGTAGCATGTAAACACCTGATAAATACTGTTACTGCATGTTGGAAGTGATTTGATTGAACTGGCTGTTGCGGTTACAGTCAGTTCCTGAGTTGTTAGTTTATCTTTCTTCTTGTGGCAAAGTCCTGGTCCATGCTTGGCAGGACTTTCTACCCCTCTTCACTCCCATTCTCTGGGCAGGGAAGGCAGGGATCTGTGAGCCCCTGTCCCCATACTCACTTCAGTTGGCAGTTCCTCCTCACCCTCCCACCTGATCCTACCTGGACCAGACCCACAGGCATGGAAATTTGGTCCTTTCTAGCTCCCTGCTTCTGGCTTTAGCCTCCACCTCCCTCGGTTTCCTTGCTCAGAAGTACTCTAATGGAAGGGCAGCATATCCCTGACCCAGACTAAACAAAGGGCATCTCTCTATGTAACATTCGGGCATGAATTTCCCCCACAGGCTGAAGGAGAGGGCTCAGACAGGTCTGTTCCCCCTGTTGTGTGGCTATGCAGAGCTGTGCCCCTATCCATTTCACGCCTGGATGTGGCCCTGGCAACACCCATGGCTGGCTTTGTCTGTCCTTATACACAGATCCCACGAGGCTGGGCCTTCTAAGATCCACAATTTAATCACAAAGAGCTGACATGATGCTGAAAGTAATTTATCGTGTCCATGCTGGCAGTTAAGTTATTGCCAGAAATTGCATCCAAACACAATAAATTGCTAGAGTGTGGACTGTTGATGGGAAAGTATCATGGCTGTCATTTTAGCACAGGCATGGACTGCATAGCTTTTCACCCCAGCCAGGACTTTGAACTGGACATCTAATGGGCTTCGAATCCTGTATGACCAAATTCTCCCTTAGTATCACCTTGGGAAAATTTTGCCTCCTGTTCTTTATGGGAAAACAGCCTTAAAAGGAAGAGTCTTATGGGGGAAAAAGGTGGAATTGTGATTCAGAGTATGAAAAGCAGATGATGGGTGTCTTTCAGAACAATTCAGTATTACAGGAAAGAAGAGCTGGAACAAAGGAGACTACCATCCTGCTTCCCTGCCCCAAAAAGGCTGAGAAGGAAATGTTCATAACCCAGAGCTTGTGTTTGTTAAAGAGTAATCTGGGATTTACCTAACTTATTACAGCTTTAGTGCATAGAAGCAGTATCAGCAGCAAGGGCATGAAAAATATTAGATCCAGGCAAATAGAATGTGTCAATCCAAAGTGGTAACAACTGTAAACCTTATCTGTTTTTTTTTTTTTTATTTTAGAGCTAGCAGGGGAAAATATATATATTTTTGGCAAACCCTTGTGCCCTTCGCCAGTAAACCATAGCGTTGGACAGTATATATCACAGCAGCTTTGACAAACAGAAATCTGGGTACATGCTCGTTTCCATGTAATGGGGGTATTTTGACACTGCTTTCAAACTCATCTCATTCTGTGATCCTGGACATTCAGACCTTGTTCCAAAGTCCAATACAGATGACCTTGCGATTTATGTCCATGAGATACGGATTGGGCTTATATGTCATCAGGTAGGTATTCATACTCTACTATACCAGGGATTTTACTTGAGAAAGATCTGCAGCATCAGAACTGTTCCTTCTAGAATAATTAACAGAAAAATGTTTACCGTGAAAAAAGTTGATCTCTGGCTGCCATGGGAGATGATGTTCTCTGAAGTAAGCTGGAGAAAGATAGATGCTTGGCTAGACATCACCGAGGTTTTTCAAGTATGCATGGTTTCAGGTGAATTTAGTGTTGTGGAAGGGGCAAAACTGAGGACTGTGAAGACTGATGGACCCATATTACCACCTACTAAGTTTCGTATGAGCAAACTTTCCTTTATCCAGACCTAGCCCTACCAATAGGATTTCTTCCTCCTCATCTTGGTTTTTGGGCTAAGGAAGACCTTCTGTCCTTTCAACTCCTTTTCAGTTCTACAAAACATTTGAGAGTGTAACAGCATTGACTTGAATAGGGCTGCTCGTACCTGGCACTTGGATTTAGTGAGACGCAGTGTAGATCTCCTGAGCAGAGCAGGAGATCAGATATCAGCAGACTTGAGCTGGATCCTTGATTTCATCACTGATCTGCAATGTGATCTTGGACGAGGCCTGTGTTGTCTATGTGATTTACTTCCTACATCTGTAGCTAATGGTCCTTCCCATGCCCAAATAGCCCTTGAAGTGTTGTGGACTGTCAGTGTACTAAATCTTATTTATTAGGCACCAAAGGGTACCTAACCCCATGGAGATGTTTTATTAACTGTGGACAAATTTCTTCACCCATTGTATCAATCTGTGTGGTTCCTGTGTGCTGCCCAGTGCCCGAGCACTCTGCTTCCACTCTGGTGTCCAGAAAGAAGAAGCCATCACCCCCCTTACGCCCCACCCCTGGGGAGAGCAGCCCTTCGCTGCCGCAGAGGGTCTCTCAGGCGGGTGTTCCACCTGGTGGCTTCCCCGTTCCAAAGGACAATCACTTCTGTCTTTCCCCAAACGCTTCAGCAGTTTTTAATATTCTCCCCATCTCTCAGCTTTTTTATTTTTATAGAGCTTCCTTTTCTTAACACAGCATTAAAAGGAGGAATAAAAAAAGAAATGAAAAATGTGTCAGGGCAGAAAGAAGCCAGTGAGAGTTACCTACCCTAACATGGGTGTCCTCTCCCCTTCCTGTGCACTGAGAAGTTGATTTCTCGGCAGCCAGTCCCTTTGGGTGACCTATGTCCTGTGGCATGCTTCTCTCTCCTCCATTACCTTGGTTCCCCTGGTAAATGGGAGAGGGAAGAGGGGGATCTACGCAAGATCCAGGCATGTGAGGGCCTCTCCCACTCAAGCTGCGGGGAACCCAGCTTGGAAAAGGCAACTGAAAAGCAGGAGCAGAAGCAGCAGTCTGGGGCAAGTGTCTTGTAGCCAAGACAAACCTGCTCTGAGGCTGCAGGTAGTCACAGGGAGGAAGACCCCTGTATCACTGTATAAGACAGGGCTTTGCTGTCCCTGTTTAGCAGCCTGATTTTGTTCTTTAAAGAGCTTCCTAACCAGACACAGACAACCTAATGCCTCCTGCTTGTTTCTTAACTGGTGTTCAGTACTTCAGCCCATTACTGTAATTTGTGTTCTGTCTGCCATCCCTCCTCCTCCCACTTTGCTTTCCCAGAGTAAAGCCTTAACCCACCTACATTTTCACCTTCCTGGGGAGCCCTCCCACCTCAAAACTCAAACCCAATAACACTTTAAAACTCCTTTTTAAACTTCCTTACCTAAACCTCCCAGCCAGATGTTCCTTTAAAAAATCTCAGACATGTAGATGCCATCTTTTCCCATGGAGAGCTGAGTCCCTTCCAATTCCTTCTGCCACCTGTTCATGGAGGATTTCTTTATCTCACAAAAGCCCCATTTCTGATGCTGGAGGGCTAGGGTCCCAATCTCTACTGGCCATAGACTTTGCAGTTTAGCTACTGGATTTCGAACAGGACTACAACATCATGTTGTTCTCAATGGCATGGTAATGATGTCTCCCTCCTTCAATCTAGGAAATGGGCCTACAAGGTAAACTACATGTTTAGGCCATCGCAGTTTCCACAGGGAACTTGGATCCTTAGCTTTATGTGGATATCAATAGAAGGAAGGCTGTTAATTTTTCCATATAGGTATGAACAGGGATGGGTGTGCGTGAGAGAGGCAGGGGAAGGGGCTGAACAAAGGTTTACAAAAATAATTAGCTTTTCCGCCCTCTCTTGACAGAGATGTCAACTCTCTCTATCACAGCTCAGCCACGTGAATAGTTGATTTCTCACCACAGTGACAGAGGTGGAAGCAAACAGCAGGCTGGGGACAAGAAAGTGTAGGTGAGAGCGCAGTAGGGCAGCAATATGGTTTTACAGCTGGTCCAAGTTTCTGTTCCACCAGCAGCCCATCTGTTTTGGGAGATTCCTGCCCCCTTTCCTTTCTTCCAACCTCCTCTTGCTGCACCTCTGCTCTTACCAGAGGCTTCTGTCCATCTTTGCTGCATTGAGTCAGCTGGCTGTACAGCTGCAATATATACAACCAAGGGAGCAGAAATCTCTGGTGCAGTAGCGGGACCTTCTAAAATGCTAATAGAAAGCTTTTAACTGGTTCCCACCTAACAACCCTAGTTAGCAAGGCTCATCCTGGATTCAGCAAAGCTGGAGACTGCTGCACCCTTCACACCAGTGTAGTGGAGGTTATTTTCAGTCTTGGGGTTGCTGCCTTGTGCACTGTGTCCTGTCAGATGGATGAGCTCCCCAGACTGCCAGGGGCCATGGAGAAGAGTAAGTTGCTGCTCTGTGCCTTTTCCAGCTCAGGCTCCTCTCCTGCTGAGATGGAGTGTAAAATTTGCTCAGCAGCCGAAGATTCAGCATAGGGCTTTTTGAAGAGTCTCTGTGCAATTAGTATGGCAAATTGGAGCCTCCCAGGAGGATACACAGCATCACGCTCACCAGCAACAAGATCTCATCTCCTCGGTACAGAAGGAACCTCATTTAATGTATTAAATATTTAATTAATGAACTGAAGCTTTAATGAGGTGATGATGAAGATGCCAAACAAGATACTGGGACAGGAATACCCCACCCCAGAGATAAAGAGTTAGCTACTCTTCTCCCAGTAGTATTTTTTTCACTGGCAACACTGCTGCCTGGGGAAGCTCTCAGTACCTTTAGGTCTCATTCTGTCTAGTTGAAGGGAATTGCACAGGTGGGATGCATCCAGATGTAGGATGGAAACCTCCTTTATTGCCTCTTTTATTGAGCTGGAATAGATGAAGAAACTTTGGCTGGGGAGAGCAAGAGTGCTGCTATAGCATCTCTGCTGCATGTGGCAGCATAGGAGTTGCTAACATAAACAGAGATGGCAAAAATCACGTGTGTAGGGATGCCATTGCTAGATCCATGGAAGATCCAGGTTTCTCAGAGCATGGGAGGCAAGGGGTAGGTGTTGGGTTGAAGAAGGGTCACGTTTTCTCCTTGCAGTGTCCCTTTTTTTATCTTGTGTTCGATCTACCCAGTGTCATTGGTGCTAAGTTTAGTACAAGTACCAATATGCTACTGGTCTGGGCTAGGCATCTCCCCAGAGGTGTTGAGAGTGGACCTCTTGTGTTCGGGGGTATTCAGTGTGAGAGTGTTTGCTTTGCCTCCTTCAGATGGGGTGCTGCTAAGATTGTACCTGAGCACTGGCCTTGGGGTGGGTCAGGCTCTCCTACGTGGAAGGGTGAGGGCCGAGGAGCTAAGAGGCATTGGAGGCCTGGGATCTTCTTCACGCAGGAGGCACTCAAAGAAGAGGCCATAGGGAATTCTGATGACATGACAGAAGGATGTGAGAGCCAAGATAATTCTCATCGTTTCCTCTCTGTGCAAGAATTGCTTTAGATGATCAGCCCCTGTTATGGGAACCTTGGGATTTGGAAAGGAATAATAAAAGATTAATCGAGAAACTCCTGAATGAATTCAATAAAAATGACATATGGAGCGTGCACCGTGATGTTTTTATGATTAGGCTGGCAGATAATTGGAATGAGCAGATTCTGCCCCACGCTTGGTCAGGTCTGGTGTCTCAGAGATCCTTCTGGTTTCAGTGTTTCCTCACAAAGAAAAAAATACAAAGGAAAAGGGAAAGAATGAAAAAGGAGGAGGCAGACCAAATGCTTTTCTGCTTACTTCAGGAGAAAGCTCTGAGAAAGTTGCTCTTCAAAATGCATTTCAGTTTTCAGAATACAGTCTTCCATGCCACAGGTTTTGCTTGACTCACACATCAGGACCCTCGAAACCCGGCGCTGGGCTGGGATCAGGGGTCCTCTGAATGTTCAGCCTTTCCCTTCTTGCTTCCAACTGGTATTTGGCAGTAGCTGGGCCCAGCATAATGGTTAAAGGGCAAAATTTAACACAGACACAGACACACACACACATGCCAACCTCTGCAGTTGCAGATCCTTTCTCAAGAACAGCATGTCTAAGCTAGCGCCTTGGCTCAGAGCTAAACACTCCTTCCCCTGGGCGTCAGAGCACATTTTGCTTGGACCTTGACGAAGACTTTGCAGGACACTGTTGCAAAGTCTACCCTCTGCTGCTCTGCTTTGACAACCCTCAGCCCAACTTTCCTCAGCCCCCCTCTAACATAATGAGCTTGCTTTTGATTCAAGACCTATTACCACCCCTACCACCTCCCTGCCCAGCCACGGCAGGTCAGGTCTGTCCCCTGGTCACTTCTCTGCGCTGGCACCAGTCACACACTTGTCAGGTTTGCAGAAGAGCATCTTTCTGCCTTCTTCCCTCCTCCCTGCCAGTATCTGCAAAGGCATCTCTGTGTTCTGCCCTCAAATCCACCTTTATTGTAACATATATTCCTCACCCCTCTCAAAGAAATTAAGCCAAAATAACCCACCCCAAACCAAAAGCAAGATAACTGTTAGGCACTCAGTGTACAGAGGTCTGCCTGCTACAGTGACATGTATGGTCTCATTGCCTCCTTCTTCCCCATCTGTCTCTAGCCACCCACTCTCTTGCCTTATATTTAGATTTTCTTTAGGCAAAGACCATCTTTTTGTTCTCTGCTTGTACAGCATCAGGTGGAATGGGA
Source organism: Fulmarus glacialis (assembly GCF_000690835.1). NCBI lineage: Eukaryota > Metazoa > Chordata > Aves > Procellariiformes > Procellariidae > Fulmarus > Fulmarus glacialis. The sequence goes on along the minus strand of NW_009203545.1, from coordinate 63,883 downwards.
CCTTGCTCCATACTTGATGGATTAGAGAGTGTTGCAGCTTTTGTGATAATAAGTGATAATAAAAAGTATTGACTGGTTCAAAGCATGAGGCTGTGATGAAATGATGGAAGGTATCATGGTTTAACCCCAGCCAGCAACTGAGCCCCACACAGCCTCTCGCTCACTCCCCCCTGGTGGGATGGAGAGAATTGGAAGAGTGAGAAAAAAAGTGAGAAAACTCGTGGGTTGAGATAAAGACAGTTTAATAGGGAAAGCAAAAGCCGTGCACGCAAGCAAAGCAAATAAAGGAATTCATTGACGCAGGCAGGTGTTCAGCCATCTCCAGGACAGCAAGGCTCCGTCACGCGTAACGGTGACTTGGGACGACAAACGCCATCACTCTGAATGTCTCCCCCTTCCTTCTTCTTCCCCCAGCCTTATATGCTGAGCATGACGTTGTATGGTATGGAATACCTCACTGGCCAGTTGGGTCAGCTGTCCTGGCTATGCTCCCTCCCAGCTTCTTGTGCACCTGGCAGAGCATGGGAAGCTGAAAAGTCCTTGACTAGAGTAAATACTACTTAGCAACAACTAAAACATCAGTGTGTTATCAACATTCTTCTCATACTAAACCCAAAACACAGCACTAGGAAGAAATTTAACTCTATCCCAGCCGAAACCAGGACAGAAGGTTATATTACACCTTTTATCTTAGAAAGACAAAAAGAGAAGGGGAGAGATGCAAGAACGTGCGGATTTTGTTTCTCTTTTTTTTTCTTTTTTTTCTGAGGTGGATGGAGTTCTTCATGTGTGTTATGGAGCCCTAAGGATCCACACACTCTTTTCACCCTATTTTAGTATCCTGCCACCTCCTCTTTGCGGCCATGCGTGGGGTAACTATTGTCAGGAAAATTCCTCTGGAAGATCTCATTTCAGCCATTTGGGATGTTCCTAGATACTGTGCCTTGTTCTTTATGAGATACAGAGCTGGCCCGTGGATGACATGTTCATGTTGGAGCCAGGGGTGTGATTTCAGGATGGATAGAAATAATCACCTTAGCTAAATTAAAGTAGTGGGGAACTTCATGAATGCTAGCGTGGGCTAACTGTTTATTTACATAGCTTCTCAGTTGAACTTACACAGGCTACTTGTAACTTTATTGCTACTCATACCAACAGCATGTGAGATCAAGCTAGCTCATGTATGTCCATGCTTCCTGCAATTTACCCTGCAATTTAACTGCAGTGAAGATGTACCCTGTGTGAAAGAAAAGAGGAGCCTTTACCAAGTCTTTTAGCTTCCAGAACTTCCCCAGGCGTAAGATTTCTCATGGAAATGATTCTCCAAGGGAAAACACCATTTTCTTTACTATCATAAATAAAATACAGCAACATTTGACAGCTTTAAAATGTTAGAATCTGAACAGACTGTTTTGACTTGGATTGGTTCAAACATTTGCACTTGCTGAAATGAATCAAAGCATTTTGCTGTACATTTATTTGACATCAAGTGGCACCTGCCCATGTGGCTGCAGCACCTCATGGGAGTTGTGGTTTGGATGCCTTGTGCATACGGCGCTCTCGCGGACTGGTCTGCTTGTCTGAAATACATTTCCAATAATATACTGCAGATCTGCTCTGACAAAGCTGAATAGTGCAGGGTGAAAGTCAGAGAGCAGCCAGATATTACAGAAGATCAGTTCCAGCACGGGCGAAAACAAGGCTGTGAAACGTTCAGTATAACATCCCAAAATGAAATGTTTGGTTTCAAGGAATGTCAAAAGATATTGTTTGGATTGGTGAAGTGGAAAAATGACTGTATTTCCAGTTGTGTTTTTCAAAAAATCTGTTCCTTTGGAAAAGTATGTATTAATTAAGCTTTTCATGCCAACAAATTGTGGTGTTTTTCATGGGCTGGACCACCCAGTTCTATTCTTAGCTAGCATAAGAGCTCAGTTTCACAGTAGGTGTAATAGGATTGATTCCGTCTCAGCCACCCCAGGGGTGGAGCTAACCTAACGATTAGTGACACAATTAATGAATTTTACCCTCGTTGCATGAAAAGACGTGTTTCTTTATTCTTTTTTTTTTTTCTTTTTACATTCTCAGAAGTAATTTTTTTGCGGGAATTTGAAAATAATTCGTGAGGGACAGAGAACAGACTGACTTGTTTTACGAGCAGTGTAACCCCAGCCTTCTCATATAGTTCATATTAACAAAATTAAGAAAAAGAAAGCATCTCCCTTTCAATAAAATGTCTTGGAGGGAAAAAAAACCACCCATTGCATTCTGTCTGCAATGCTGCCACCTCTACATTGGTTCACCTACTGTTAAGCAACAGAGAACAGCACAGCAGCATGTTAGTAGAGCAATGAAAACTAGTGTCTTCCCCAGCTGACATTGTAGGAGAGGCTTAGAGAGAGATGAATTATTACCCCTGGAATTTGCCTAGGGTATGCAGGCTAAAATCTGGGGAGGGAAAGCAAGCCAGGAGATCATAAATGATGCAAGTGGGCAAGGCCTAAATTATGTTTTTCATCTGAAGTAAGATACCTTTCCCGGGATCCCTTAGAGACACAGTTGCATATGGGGGCAGCTCTGTGCATACTGAGTGGGGCTGCTCTGAGCCTGTGATTAGAATGCATCTATTTAATCCTCTGAAGCTGCTGGATTAGGATACAGCGCTCTGATTTATTTTGCCTGTTTGGGCTGTGTACACACTGTGTAAAGGAATTTGGATCTAATCTATGCCATCATTATAATTAATTAGATGCTATTCTCCAGCATGTAATGGTGGCGATAGAGCTCTTACATGGATCTGTGTGTTCCTCGCATACTCTGCTGCAAGAAGAGATCTGCTGGGGAGATATTTGTTAATCAATTGTTTAGTTCATCAAAACACCACACTGGGCCAAGTTCAGCCCTGGTGTTATGCTGTTGATTTTAGCTGCCTGGCACCCAATGAAGGATTTACCCCTGAAGTTTTTCTCCCTTTCATTTACCTTCTAATGTTTTTTTTGATTGTGCTGCAACTGGCAGCTAGATGTGCACTTGTCCATGTGGGCAAGTGGCAGGCATGAAGGGAAGGCCATCAGACAGTTATGTGCTAGGCTGTTAGTTCAGCTGTGTTATTCTTCTCCGAAGAGAGCTTCAGGCACCCAATGAAGGATTTACCCCTGAAGTTTTTCTCCCTTTCATTTACCTTCTAATGTTTTTTTTGATTGTGCTGCAACTGGCAGCTAGATGTGCACTTGTCCATGTGGGCAAGTGGCAGGCATGAAGGGAAGGCCATCAGACAGTTATGTGCTAGGCTGTTAGTTCAGCTGTGTTATTCTTCTCCGAAGAGAGCTTCAGGGGGAAGGTAGAGCTTTTGCAGACACAGAAGAATACCAAGTTGATGAAGAGGCTGAACCTTGAAGAGAAGGGGTCATTCCTGGGAGCTAGGCAGACCTTCAACAATGAGGCTGTGATTCCTGGTCATACATGTCATTCACTGCAGCAGTCTGGTAAGCAGGTATTCCTATGCCTACGACTGATCTGCATCTGGCTGGGCAAGTGTCTCATTTGCCTGTGCACGTGTGGGTTGCAGCTGGGAATACCTGCAGATGTAGATCAGTCATCCAACGATGTGCGTGGATGTTTGTTACTGAACCTGTGGGGAAATCCACTGGGAACAGGGGATTTGTGTTGATGTATTGCTATAAACCAGTCACCATACATAAGTGTGTTGGGAAGAGGAACACGTGCATGTTGCTGAGAGCATGCGATGGTGTGTGAGGTCTGTCATGTAGAGTGTGGGTAGCTTGTACCGTGCGTGTGGCTGCAGGCCTCCATGCCTGGAATTTTCTGTGCCTGCGGAAATGACTGCATGTCCATAGATGTTTTTATTCACACTTGAGTTTCTGATAATAGTTGTCAGTGTGCAAGTCTGGGGTTTGACTATCTCCATTTAAGGTGTCCCTCTGAGTGTCTCTAGTTACTTGTGAGCCCATGCAGTCTGTGTGTACACAGGTACCACAGGGAGTACCTTCGTTGCTGTATACATGTGATGGGTGTGTTGTGCTCGGTACTCCTGTGGCTGCGTAGTGCTCCCTGTATCTGTACGTGTGGAAAAGATATACTCTTTCTTTCCATAGCAAACAAGCTCTTTAATTCCCCTTCCCTTCTCATCTTATGCCTGTTTCCTGTGGCTTACATACTAGCGACTTCTAGTTACTTGTCTATAGCCAGTTATGGCTGGATTTTCTTCCAAGCATGTGAACCTTTGCGGTAAACTGACAGAAAAGTACAGCGTACATATGAACAGATGGATTTGCCTCACCCAGGTTCAAATCTGAGTGGAGCGTCAGTAGACACAAGGTACCAGCTCCCAGGAGAACTCAAGCATGCACCGCTGACCGTTTAATGCCTGCATAGCTATGAAGCTTTTGAATAGAGGTAGTAACCAGTGCTAGCAAATGTCCATCTGCGTTAGGGCAATTGTCTTAGACATCAGTGGATTTAGGCTAAGACTTCAATGGATTTAGGCTAGGCTTGAGCCCAGCCCCTGGATCATTTCTGCCTCTGCTCCAGGTCATACTGTGGAGGTAGTTCTTTTAATTATGAGTCTCACACAGCTGTATTCTCCATTCAAATTTCCCATCAGGTCAGGGGCAGCAGTACTGGCACTTGTATTATGAAGTTCTAACTGAGGGAGAACTGCATCTTTCCAAGAAAGGGCAGCACAATTACCTGTTTCTACAAAGAAAGCTGAGACAGGGGAAAAAAAGGAAAGAAAAGAAAAGGAAAGAAAAGACACAGAAGTCTTGTTCCTTTATGCTCTGAGTTCTTTGTAGTTTTCTTTGCAAAGGTCAAAGAGTTGTCTCAAGAAATGGGAAATTCTCTGAATCCTTTAAACTCTAGTCCCTTCTCTTCCTAAAGTGGCCTAATTCCAGGTAGCTTAAGGTCTAACAAGGGATTTGATCCTACCTCGATCTCTCTCTCTCTTTCTCTCTCACAGCAGGTTTGATGGCATTCAGATTGCTCATTTGTATTTTCTTTTGTGAGACAAAGCGCTTCGGTTTCTCTGAGCTCTTCCAGCTGTCATATGTGTTCTTTCCTCTGCCTGTCTGGATGACAACATTCCTAGAGAGGTAGCTGGTAGGAGAAATCTTTTCACTTTAATTATAAGAAAAGAGGTCAGCAAAATGTACTGGGTTAAGCTTTGTTTGAAAATCCCTGAGATGTGAAGATCTGATGTCTGAGGATGCTGACCAATCCAGCATGCCTCTGTTACCGCATGAGATGCTGCAGCCCTTCTCCCCATTACAGCCATAGCTCTCTTGGTAGGACTTTTATGCGCTTCAGCAGGGGCAACTAGTTTTCTTTTGCCCATAAGGCTTATGCATTCCTCCAGTAAAGATCCCCAACTTAGTGGGACTTATTCCTGCCTTTCCATTGATCATTCGCCTCCGTATAGTTGATGTGTTTGTTTGCCCATGGTCATAGCAAAGCTAGCAAGACTCTAGATGGCAGAGATGTCTGAGTTCCCAGGGTCCTTCCCAGATGCTTGGGAAGAGACAGTGTGAAACTGTCTCTTATCTTTACACTGGGTCAGACGCCCAGAGCCATGAGAAGGTTCAACCTTGTAAACAGAGACAGGCAAAACTCTTTGATAAGCAGTAAAAGAGATGGGGCAGGGTCTGGGACGAGGAGAGAAGTGAAGAGCCAAAACTATGGATATGTTTGACCCAAATCTGGCAAAGAGTTTTAGCAAAAAAACCCGCCACACCCAAACGCCCAAAAAACCCAGGGGGAGAAGAGATAAGAAGAATTATTGTAAATGTCAAAGCATCTTGGTTTTGACTGGAGTGTTTCATTTCTAAAACACTCAAATGTTTAATTTTGATGTTCTTTTTACAGAAATAGCTTTGTTTTTTGAAATGGCATTAACACTGATCTAAATTTAAAATAAAAGGTTAGGCAGCAGCTTGAATAACCCAGAGAAGAAATAAAACATTGTATTTGGATTGACCGAATTTGGGATTGGCCCAAGATGAAATGGTTGTGATGTATTTTTATGTTGCTGAAAACCTTTGCAAAGTTTCGTTTCTGTTTGAATCAAACCTGTTGTTTTTCTTACTGGATTTTCACTGAGGCACTGCAACAAACAAGCCAAATCCTTCTTTGGTCCATTTGACCTCTGGCTACTCCAGCTTCTCCTCATTCAAGCAGAAAGAGATGGGTATCCTAAAAATGTCAGACTAGAGAGGTACCAGCTCCGAGGTCCAAATTCCCTTGGCTCATTCCTGAGGATGTATGTCCCTGATGATGTAGGGCCTATTAAGAAAAGACCATATCCTCAAGACTTCTTTTCCTTAAGTGACACACTGTCTCCAGTATTTTTATAGGACAGCACTAATTTTTCATAATGAGACACAGTAGGCTCCAGCCCTTTAATAGACTTGTCAAGTCTCATGTATTCAGGATGAAATTAGCTCATTTGGTTCCTGTCTCTCACTCCCCTGTTGTGCTGCAAAGATGCAGATGTGCAGTGCCATGACCCTCTGCTGCTCCAGAAGGAGGTGCCCAAATGTAGCCAGGAGGTCTGGTGCTGCCAGAAGCCAAGGAGCACACGCAGCTGCCGGGGTCCTGCAGTCAGCACAGTCTGTGCAGCGACGGCTGCAAAATGACCCAGGATCCCCTGCCCATGTCACTCATCCTCCCTTACCATGTCACCCAGCGCGTGCATGTCTGTGGGAGCCCTGTGTGCTGGCTTAGAACAGGGATGGGAGGGGAGGCCCCTTAGCCTGGGACCTCGCTCTGCTTTGTCCAGTGTTAGAGAGGGTCCCTCACCGTTTCTCTCTCCTGTAGATGGTCCCTCCAGAAGTGACTGCTCCCACCACCTCCTCTTCTTGAGGCAGGTCCTTCCCAGCACAGTCCGGTTGGGCAGCCCCAGTTTAGGATTTACAACAAGCACTTTGAGTGCAGCTTCACAGCTCACCTCCTCTGCTGGGGTGGACTTGCTCCTACCAACAAGGGCTCAATGGCAGCTAGTCTGTGAGGTATTGTTAATCTGGAGACCAGGATTTAACAATTTGCAGGCAGGCAGATTGCTTAGAGGAAAGGTGTAAGGCAAGTGGTGGGGAGGGAAGTTTTGTAGGCTCTGGAGTGTCACCACACCAAGCAGCTGAGGGTGGCAGCGCTACGGCTGAGAAACTGGCTACTCTCCTGACGCCGAGAGGCTTATTGTGATAAAATCCCACAGCTTTTAGAAGGAATAATTCTGAAAGAAAAAAGATTTCCAGTATGTCACCAACACACTGCAGGCTGGCCCGAGAGTAGCATTCCTCAGCAGAGTCCGTGACACCTACCATTAGTAATTCACAGCAGCAATGCTCCTGAGAGATTCAAGCCCAAGCAGGCGAGAAGTGGGCAAGGTAAGCTTGCCCTTCCCGGCCCTGCTGGGATTTGCTGTGCATGCCTTCAGGTCACTTCACCTCTGGGGGGCTGGTGAGAGACACTCATGTAACACTGCAGCATATTCTGAGGCTGAGGAAGGAGGGAGGGACCAAAACAAGAAAAGAGGATAAAAATGGCTTTGGTTAGGGCTTGGGCCTGCTAAGTCGTACTCTTCTTCAGCATTCCCTTGTGTGCTGGTAAGCAGTCCCCTGCCACCCATCCCTGCTTCCTTTCAGTTTTCCTTGGTCCTGGCACAAGTACGTAACCTGCCATGTAGCGGCAGAGCAATGCAGCGCGTGTCGGCACATGCACGTGCCACCCCTGCGTGCGTGCAATGGTGTCTGTGCTGTGGGCACCCTTGCACCTGCTCTCCTGTGAATGCCAGTTAGAAAAGGATGCCAGTCCCCGTCTAACAGCTGGCACAGCCAAAGAGCTTGCCTGCCTTATTAGCAGTCCACTTATCTGGAATCTGCTCACTGAGCAGAAACTGCTTCATAAATCCTCCCGGAATTTGCATTCCTCTTCGCTGTCGCTCATTACCACTGACCTCACTTCTTCTGCTGGAGCTGATCAGCCTCCCACCGTCCTGCCTGCGAGACGCCTCTCCATTACCACAACCTATTAGCAGTGGCAGCAGCAGTGCCTCCGCGAATGAACGCACTACTGCTGAGTCAGGAAACGTTCCCAACTCAACTCCTCTCTCTTTGCTCCCTCCCCAGGCCCCCGGAGGGAGGCAGCGACAGCGAGCCCAGCTCAATTGCTCTCCCTTGCGTGTTTCAAGGCCAGGCTCCGCATCCTGGGGAGCTCAGCGGGGTCATTACTGGACTTGCGCTCTTGCAGGCACGGGTGGGAAATGAGGTGCGTCAGCTGGAAGCATCTGAAACCAGAAGTGCTTGCTAATCAGTCGTAGGGTTTCTCAATTAGCAGCTCACCCACTCGGTTCATGTGGATGCAGGTTTTTAGTTTATACCTGACTCCTCAGTCTGTGGGAAGCATGTCTCTTCTGCTTCCTTCCTTGGGACTAGAGGAGAAGCAAATACCTGCAGACACACACACATCTCACCACAGCCACAGGCTGAGAGGGTGCATGAGGAGGCTGAAGCAGCTCAGCCTGCTCCACTGTGTTCACCCATCTCAAACCCAAGCAGTTACCTATGCCAGGAGCTTGTGATGGGCAGGTCAGGGACAAAGAAAGCAAGGATTCATATTAGTGTTCTCCTTCCTGTGTGCCAGGGAAGCTGGAAGTGTGGGGGCTCACGCCTCCACCTCTTTCCTTGCAAAGACATGGCAGCACCAGCTGAGTGCTAGGCTCCCAGGCAGAGGAGGCAAAGGCATGGCCATGCTCCAGTCCTTCGGTCCTGCTCAGTGTTGCAATGAAGGGCTGAAAAGGGGCTTATGTTGTACTTGTATATTGAACCTGTTACGCTGTCCCTTCTGTATCATGCTGGGGGTCCCACAGCTGCGGGTCCCACCACACCAGATGTTTCCCAGAGCCTCAGAATAGTCATGTAATGCTCTTGTTTTTCAGTTTTCCAGTCAGGGTTGAAATTTTAAGTGGTCAGAGTGGCTGGAGGTATGCAGTGACTCGAGTGCCTCAGTTCAGAGCATGCTGGAGGAAAGGAGCTGACTGTTTTGTTTAAATCCAGGTATGATTCCATAAGTTTTAGAAACTGAAAGGTGATTTTCAGGTGAGTCCCCTGGTCTCTGATTTTCTGTAAAGGTGCAAATCCATTGTGAGTGGTATGGAAATAGCTTATATTACCTTTACTCTGTGAACAAGCATTCATTCTGTAAGGGGGGGGTTATTTTAGTGGGAATGGAGGAAGGGTTGTGGGCAGAGAAAACGCCTCCTAGTATTCCCCAAGCTCTTTTCCCTTCAGCCCAGGCAAGCAAAGCCTTTCTTTGCAGGGGGAGAAACATGTTTACTTAGTATAGCAGAGGGACCAAGATGCAGCCTCATTAAAACACAGCTCACGTATAGCCGGGGGTTTCATATATAGCTTTTTTTTTTTTTTTTTAACCTTCCCTGTCTTGATGGAAACAAAACGAGGAGAAGAAAAGAAAAAAAAAAAAAAAAGAGAGAAAGAAAAGGAAGGAAGTGAATTGCTTAATGGAGGTGCTCTGCCTGCATATTTAATACACTGATTTTATTGAATAGAAGGTGAAAAAGTGCACCTTGTTTGTTGCTTGCCTGTCAACCCATGGCAAGAAGGCATCCTTTCCCCTGGCTGGTGCCTTTTATTAGTCAATGGTTTCCAGAGTGTAATTATACCGTAGATCTGAGATGCATTATACACACAATCACAATTCCCCAGCCGAGCCTGTTATTTATTAACCGGGGAGATATTTGTTCAATTGTTTTGGAGGGCTAAGGTTTTCTTTTGTTTCTTTCTCTTTCTTTTTCTCCCCTCCCCTTTAAACTGTAACACAGATCCTTGCAAAAGGTCTGTCCTTTATGGCTCAGCGGGAGCAGGGTGAATGGCCCATTCTCTGCTAGCCCACCATGTCACCTAAAAGTCTTGGCAAGAGGAGCTGCAGCGTGGGGCTGCATTTGCAGGGGCAGAGCAGAAAGCGCTCAAAGCTCGCATGGAAAGTTTTCTTTGCTGGGATCCTGGTTTGCTTTCACGCAAGGGAAATGACCTCTGGGCTTTACACAGCCCCCAGGAGGGGACTGTTTCGGGCTAAAAGCGTAGCACAGCCTTGCCAAATCTATTCCCTCCTGTGCATTTGTGTAAGTCAGAGAGTCCTGGCGTTTATGATTGCCACACCTGGATACCCACCCAAAGCCTATTTTGACTTCTTGTGCATTGAGACTACTTGAGAACATCCCTTATTAAATTAGAAACTACAGCTTGGCCTTATAGTTGAAAACTGGATTTTAGGAGTCCTTCAGGGTAAACAGTATCTCTTTCCAGATTTTGTGGGCCACTCTGGACATGCAGAAAGAACATCTTGGCTCGCATTATTTTAACAGCTTCTGTTCCTTATCTCATTAAGAACCCAAAGGGCAAAGCAGAATGGCAACAAAAATATAAAGACAAGGTTACTGGTTTAACCAAGCGTTTTAGGGCCACTGAGCATAACTTAATTGGCCACCAGTCAGCCAGGGCAAGGGTCCACCTTGCCTCGTCCTGTCCTGTCTCTGACAGCAGCTGGTAGGAGCAGAGTAGGAAAGGAATATAAAAGCTTTGCAGCCACTCTCCCCTCAGAAATATGTTTCCTGAAATGTAGTGAACTCTGTTAAAAATGCATCCCATCCATCTATCATCCCAGGTGCTGTCCTGCTGGGATTTTTCCATTTCCACAATATCCTCGCTTTAATAAGGTGACCAGAACAGGGCGAGAATCATTTCCTTGTTATTAATTATTACCATGACTGCTGTACGGCAGTGTGCTCAAGGGTGTAGAGCTATAATCCCCAAGAACCTCCTCCTGAAGGGCATTTTATCTTCCCTCACACTCCTAACCACTGGTATGTCAGACCTGCCCCCCCCGGCTTTCCTCTCAAGCTGTGCTTCAGCCCTTCTCCCCTTGACCCTGCATAACCGGCCACTGTGTCCCCAGCTCCTCCTGGCGTGTGTTTTATCCATTCTTTAGACTCTGCCTGTATGGGAACATCCTTCTAATATGACTGCAGAGGTAGATTTAAACTCATAAGGTTTACAGGTATAATCCTTACGCAGGGTGCACTTTTTTGGCTATTAGAGGAGCCTATTTCAGGTTAGCTGATGTCGCTTGGGACGGTGTTTGCAATACCCCAGCCCTCTGTCCTTAAGCCCCCTTTTCTCATATGGGGATAATGGTGTTCATGCTGGGATTCATTCTGTTAAATTGTACATCTGCATCCCCACTACATGACTGCTGGAGCCTTCCCTTGCAGGCAAGACCTCAGATGGCACTTGGGGTTCATGTTTCAATGTGGCTAACAGCTCATTTTTCTGGCAGCTCTGGTGTTTGGTGTTTGGCAGGTATTACTGCCACAACAGCCACCCCCTGGTGCCTGTCCCACTCTTCTGCTGGATGTATCTGCCTCTGGCACCAAAAAAGCAGAGAGATGACGTATCTGCTCTCCAGCCACTGCAGCTGGCAGCCCGAGATGCCAACAGAAGCTGCTGGTGAAGGTGCGTTTGGGCTGCCGATATGTATGGCAGCAGCGAAAGCCCAGGCAAGTTCTGCTGCAGGCAGCGGTGGCAAGCAGACTGGCTTGGGAGCAGGCAGCTAGGAGGAGGTGACTTCTGAGACCACCACAGCTGTTTGCTTATGTGCGCCCGAATTAGATTCCCACAGCACTTTCTGCTGTTAGCTTACAGACATCCTGGCAGTATTTTCTCCTGGCAGCACTTTCTCCTGGCAAGGAAGGATAGTAGCTAACCTGAGAGAAAATCTTAGGAGAAACAAAGCAGTTGTTGTTTTCACATGAGTAAGGAGCTGGGATCCAGTACTAGTTTGTACTTTCTGAAAGCAGCTCCATCTTTACAAGCCTTTTGCACCTATGCTGTTACAACGAGTTAAGAGCCTAACTTTTTTTTCCTAACAAAGACATGGTCCTCTTGGGGTTGGGTTTTGCTTGTTTCCATTTACACTGACAGTATGCTTGAAAGGGAATCAAGAGGAGACCCTGCTATTTGGAAACAGCATCTGTATTTTACTCCCTTTCATTAAGTGAAATGCAATGTCCATAAACTACATTGTGCACAAAGGTCTCTTTTGCACCTTGATGCATAGCAGAGCATGGTGTTGATGACAGCTCTCACATCTATTGGTTTTCTCTGCCAGGCTAAATCCAGTTGCAAAAAATGATAGAAATAACTTTTAAAGGTCTTTGTTTCAAGTCCCAATACCTGCCTTATGTCTGAAAAATTGTAAAGATGAGATACTGGGTGAAATGTGATGTGTGCACAGCATATACGATTTAAAATAGTGAAACCCAAAGAAATATGAGAAAAACAGGCCTGAATTTCAATGGATATCTTTAGATGTCTACTTTGTAGGAGTTTCTAAATCTTCACCTGAAGCAATTATTTAATAAATCCATTTGTCCCTGGTGCCAAATTTGAAAATTGAATTCAGTAATTATACTTCAGCCAGTGGAAATCTCCTTACATAACCTTAGCTATAGAGCAATTCTGATGCCTGTATACTAGATCCCACAAAACCTCAGGACTGGAATTAAGACTTAGGACTAGAGTTAAGACTGCTAGTCAGTACATTCCACCAGACATAAAGAATAAGGAAAGAACTGATTAAATTAGTAAATATTTAGGTTTTAATTTTCTTTTGCCAGTCTCTGTCACTTTCTGTCTGTCACCTGCAGCAGATGCAGTTCATATCTCAGCTGAACACACAAAGAGTGCAGGTTCATTTTGGATGTGTTTATGTGTTAGGCATCCATTTGTTTGCATGAGTTATATGGCTTCCATCAATTACACCGTACGTGGTTCATTATGTAAGATCATTTTGCAGTAGCATAAGAGCATGAACTGTAGTGTGATTCCTAATAGTGGCTGGGGGATATGTTGCCGCTACTATTCAGAGAAAATAATGGGAGTGGGGAAACCTGCACCATTATTGTTTTTGTAATTGTTGGTTTACATGATAGTAGTTCCTGTGTAGAAATTACAAAAGTAATAAGGTGTTTTAGGGCTAGAGTCTGAGTTTTAAACCAGTCTGCACCTCTCAGGATATAATGCAGAGTTCTTCCAAGAAGAGGGGGGCCATGGTTTTCATGGAAGACATTTTGCTTTCGTTACAAAAATGCTGCTGCTCGTTCTTTTTGAAGCCTTGCTATTAGGATGACTTCCTGAATAGCAATTACAGGAGAGCTGGAAAAGTTTATAATTTTTGATTTGATGCAACCACTTCACTAGTACTAAACATTCTTATAGAAATGCCACTACACACTGCATATACAATGACTAATTTGTCTGTGACCAAATCAGCAACAATGTTCTTAGACACATATAACTTAGGAAGGGGAAGGTGATGACTAATTAACGTTAGGAGTATGATCAAGGCTTTATATCTTGTAGTGCCTTAGATCAAAGATGACGTGGGCTTGGTGTTCTCTGCTTGCATCCCTATGGACATGTGTCTATGTTAGGAAGCCACATTAAAATCTGGCATAATTCAGTATGATTAGCTGGTTCTGTTCAAGCAAAAGCTGGTTTAATAGGCAAGGGTCTCAGAAAAGTGGAGAGAGAGGCTTCAAATTTAGGATAAGAACTGTGTGAGGGGAGCTCAGGGCTGGACTAAAAGGGGGAAAAGCAAGGAAAACAGGCACAGCTGGGAATGGGGACCCCAGCTCTGGGGTAGAGGGGGAGCTGCAAGGCAGGAGTGAGGGGTAGCAGGAGCAGGCTGGGTACTGGGACGCAGGGATGCAAAGGTAGTGGGGAGAAGGAGGGCTGCAAATCAAGGGAGAGCTGGCTGCACTCTAATTAATGGTACAAGTTTTAAGAGGCGTGAAGTCATCTCAACACCAGCTCACTAGATGTATGGGATTAGTTTGTATAATAATGAAAGGGTAATAATCGGCATTTAATTGATATGGTTGGTGAACTAGCTCACCCCTCAGCCCAGTGGGCATTTAGATAACATTCAGAACTGCATTGAGCCTAGCTAGTTCTTTATCTGGGGGGAGGAGGAGGGGGATGGGATGGGGGAAGGGGAGAGTGGTAAGACACCTTTAATGAAAAGCAAAATGTAGTAATACATGCTGCATTCTCATGTTTCCCCTGACGTTTTAAATCAGGGGTGGGGATCTTTGGCATCCAGCACTGTCTTTGTGCATCAGACCAGCACCGTGTCCAGCTTGCATCTGGCCTTGTGACAGGGTCCAGTATCAGATGCCTGAGGAGGTACAAGAAACCCCACAGAGCACAGGTCCGGCTGCCTAAATTCAGACTGCCTTTCTCCACTGACTGCCTACAGACACGCCCAGACAGGTGAGCATTTCTGTAGGCACTCCAGCTGCCTCTCTGGAAGGGCAGGGCTCTCCCGTGGGTTGTTTGTCACATCCACTCATCCTGTACAGACATCTCGGCAACCCTGGGGCATCTCAGATAGTACTACAGCCTGATGTTTATACACTTGAATCACTCTCCAGATGTCTGCAGGATTTGTTCCTGTTCTTCCAGGTCCAGAAAAATATCTAGTCCCTCTACTCCTCTGTTTTAGTTCCTAGCTCCCCTTGGACCAGTTAAGGTCCTCAAAGCTTTCTAGGATTAGGGCAATAGGGAACAAATGTCCTGAGTGGCAAGTCTTCCCGAGCCTTCTCCCTAGCTGATAGTTTTCCTTCAGCACAGTGTCCCCATGTGAACCGTGACTCGCTGTCACAGTGCACCCGCGAGGGCAGCGCTGCTCAGGCACTGATTCCCACCTGGCTGTGTAGTCCTGAAGGACCCATCCATGGAGAACTCCAGGGTCCCAAGCAATTTCTTCACCTCTTAGACAAAATCTGTTGGAATCGGTAGGAATCTGCTTAAGGACTGACTAAAAAAAAAGATGTTTTACCTGACTTGCAAGAGAAACTGGCATCTGACATTGGGAAGGCATTTTTTTCTTCATTCTTTATATTTATAGCATTACCTTGATGTGCCTAGTTGAGATCAGCTGAAGTAGCAAACTAAGAGAGCCTTCAAAACCTTCTGTGGAGATAAAAACTGGCAGTGCCTCTGCCCTGCTTGGGACTGACATTTGAATACTCTCTTCAATTAACCATTTTATTCTAAAACATACCTATTGTTAACTCTTGTCATTCTTAGTAGCACTTTGCAGCTTGCCCCACAGAGTTCCGTGGTGCTATGTACAGTAGAGTAAAGTCTTATTCATTGAGTGGGCTTTTTAGAAGCAGCTGAGTGGAACTGGAAGAGCAATTCTAATGAAAATTGAAGGAAAGGAGAAGGGTGAAACTCCTGAGTCACTTAGGCTCCTTTGAACTTCCCATCCCACCAGGGCAAGGGTAGTAGGACTGGTCCCTGTGGAAGGGTGCCAAGTTATAAATGTTCCTACAACAGCATTCAAGTTCCACTGTCAACATTTTAGCATGTGCCTGCAAACATTTCTCTGTGCATTTGCCTGTGCACACAAACACAGAGCAAAGAAATTCACTCTTAAAATATTAATATAAGGAATAATAATCCTTACGATTGTAGGACTAGGTGACCCATGTTGTAACAGCCATTATCTAGCCTTGGCTACAGTGAGTCTCTATTGCTGGCAGCACCATTTGTGAAGGCTTTGGTACTACTTGACTGGCTTCAGGGAGTAGAGGCTGTGACCCTAGCTAGTTTCTGAATAGAAATGCTTAGTAAAACTGCCAGGAAACAGCTTCTTGTTGGAGAACACTGATTTTTCCATCCATTGACACCTAGACACTCTGTGGGAAGATAGCAGATGCTGTGAATTTCTGAAGGAGGGCTTCACTGGAACTGGTCTGCAGTGTGGGCATCCATAGTGTCTGGGACCTTGGTATCTTCAGCAGGCAGCTGCACATCTGGCATCCCTAGGGCAGCAGTCTGGGACTTGGACCACAAGTGATCTGCAGGGCAGAGTGAAGAGATTTGTGGGTGTCCCATGCTGTGCAGGGGGCCTGGCTGGCTGAGAGGGAACTGCTGTTCGAAGGGATTTATTTGGGAGGAGGTCAGGCAGCCAGAACTCCTGTCATGCTGGAGAATGGCAATGGGGAGCTGGAGAGGCGACAAAACACACCAGGCCTTCTGCATAGAGCGTGTTCAGGGCAACAGACTGCCACAAGTGGCAACTTCAACGTCTGAGCACCTCTTCCAGGCTGGACTTTTTATTGCCTCATCAGCAGCTGTACAGAGGAAGAGGAAGGGCCAATGTGTCTTGTTGGGAAGTGATTGCTACAGCACCTTTTGATTGAGCGTTGCATTATGTTGAATTGAGGACATTATTATTCATGAAAAGGCATCTGAGAAAGCTTCAAAGAGGGGTGGAAAAAAACTTCAGGTTTTAATACTAATTAGAGGAGCCTGTCTCCCAGGTGTGAGGTGTTTATCTGTGAAAAGCAGGAGATAGTGTAGCAAAGAAGAAATGCACACTGGAGAATAGAAGATCCAATAAATTGTTGAATGGATTAAAAAAAAAAGGAAGAGGAGGAAGAAAGAAAACCAACAACAAAAAGGCAGATAATAAAATAAGATGTTTGCACTGAATATGAAGGGTTTGCAAAACAGCTCAGAGATTATTTCCAAACCTGCAAAAAACCAACCCTGAAAATAATACGGTAATGTGGAGCAATAAGGAGAAGGTTCTTTTTTTTTTCCTCTTCCTATTAGCAATGTTTGTCAACTCCATGTTTCTCTTTCACACCAAACAGCACTTGTGTCATGACAGCTCAGAGCTGGCTTCAACTATAGCCAAAATGGGCTGTTCCTGGAACTGTTGCACTACCCTAACCAAGCATTGACCTTAGTCGTGCGTCTTACTTTGCCTGTGCATTTTCCTGGAGGATGTGGGGTTTGCCTCTCTCAGCAGCAGTGTCTGCTCCGGCTTGCACACCGCCCAAGAATGGAGGGCAGAGGTGGACGTAGTGCTTGCTGCCATCCTTCCCCTGGCAGTGTCAGGAGCATCGCCCTGGCTCTGAGACCTCCCCCAGTACACCTTCTCTTTTTGGCCCATATGACTGGGCTTATCCTTCTACTGACCTCAGATGAGGTTTACTGAGGGGAGGAGAGAAAGGGAACCTGGGACCAGGGAGGCTGCTTTCTGTGTGGTGCCATAGCCTGCTGCTGCTTTGCATTCTCAGGCATGCAATATAGATGTAGCCATGTGGCTGCAGTGCTGTGACACATTTTTCTATACATGTACCTTGCAGTTTTCCTGCTGCTTTCTCCCCACTCTCTTGTGAGTTAAGGAATCATTACAGGTGCAGAAACCTTGAGAGAATGGATGTGCTTTCATAGCTGACTGAGTGACAGCTGGCCAGCTTTAATTGCCCTTTGGTATGCTCCTAGAAGGCAGTTTAAGTGAAGAGATTTCATTTTGCTATCATCTCTGTGGACATGAAATGTGGACATCTTTGCTTCTACAGTTCACTGATGAACGGTAACTAGTTAAGCGTCAGAAACTCCACCACTTGTGATTGCCTACCCATAGCCTCTGCTAGCGACAAGATCACATGAGGGAGCAGAAGGGAGAGCAGAGCAGGGATTTGACTCTTTCTACCATAGTGTTTTGCACTAGTCCTATCACCCAGGCAATCCTCCCTCTCTGAACATTGCTTCAGAGCAGAATTTAACAGAGAAAAAAAACCAGCAAGTTTTTTCCTTGTGGAGCATTCCCTTAGATGACTACAGAGAAATGCATTCAAACAGAACATTAAAGTTAAACGAGGCGGTACAAGGCTGTATTTAAAAATAACAGAAATATGTTTCAAGTTCTCATTTGATAGGAGTTGGGCATCTATATAACCCTAGCAGGTCACCATTCTAATGACAATCCCCAACAAGAAACACAGCCTGATAAGGTACACTAAGACAGATGAGAGATGTATTCAGAGGCATGAGGAACAGTGAGGAGATAGCTGTTGCACAAAGATGCTTATTCAGAGAAGTTAGACCCCCCCATCTTTCCTTGAACTTAGCATAACTAGATGCACAGCAAAACTATTTGCAGCATAGGATAGAAATTAACATTAAAGATATAATACCATCACAGAGTTACTGATAAACCCTCACCTTTCATACTTAGCTAATTTCTCATCAACTCCTCTTAAAAAAAAGAATATAGCAGGACTTGGAGATAGGCAGTGAAAATGGTTTGGAGGCTTGGAAGGATTTTCAGATAAGGAGAGACTGAAAAAGATGAAGGAAGATATTGTTCAGAGAAGAGATGAGTAAGAAGGTGTATATTAGAAGTATATAAATAATAATATTTTAAAAGGTTCTTAGTACTGGGACAAAAGGGTATCCTTTGAAATTAAAAGGCAACGCAGATCTGGAAGTGTAGAGAATATTATTTTTTATGATACTCTATTAAACTGTGGAACTGCCTGCTGCAGGGTGTTACACACTGAGCTTACAGGCTTAGTAAAAAAAGAGAAAAAAAAGGAAACTATTTCTGTGGATAGTGAGAACATTCACAGTTACATTAGAGAAAATAAAAAATTTATAAGAAATATCAGCCCTTGAGATTCAGGGCATAAATCCAACCACTAACTGCCTGGGGTTATAAAGAAACTTCCCCAATGGGCATATTAGTTACTTATTTCCCATTTTAAGTGTTTTACATCTATCCTTGATGCTAGCCACCGCCTGAGACAAGGTGTTACAACAGTTGGACAATTGGTTTGATTGGCTATGAAGGTTGTTATACCCTTGAAAAGTGTTGCAGCTCTCTCCCTCCCCTCCTCAACGTCTCCAGCTGTGCCTCTGAACCGCCCTATCTTGGCACGCAGCAAACGGCTGACAACAAGACGCGGCTTCTCCTTTACTCTCCGGGTACTCTGATGTGTGGGTAACCCAGGGGCTGACACAGTCCTGACGTGAACGTGAGAGACCGGCACAGCGGGAGACCAGGCTCCCCACAGGCTGGTGCTCTGGCAGAGAGCTAGCCGACCTCGCGCTGCTGTTGCAAGAGCTGTCCCACCACTTCGGCCCCACGGAGAACCTATAGCTCCCCATTGGTACCCATTTCCAGCTCCCCTGCTGCAACTTTGGCATCGCTTGTCCTCCCCGTGCAGCACTCCGGTTTCTCTGGTCCATAGCAATGTGGCAGCACTCGTGCTACAGCAAACAAGCAGGAGATGCAGGCCAGCGAGGGGAGGCAAGGCAGAGTACCTGGCTCGTTTTCCCTTCTCCCTGCCTGCTTAAATTTGCTCTTCATCTAATCTTCTCTGCCAGGTGATGTGAGATAATCAGTGTGGTTTTTCTGCTGTTGTTCATCTATCCCAATCTTTCTCTTTTTTTTTGCAAACGGTGCCCCTTCGCATTTGCCTCATTTCTTTTCCTGTGATACCTCAAATGGAGAAAGCTCTGTTCCTCCAAGGCAGAGGAGTGAGAACTGGTTGTAACCACTCTGTCAACATTCACTGCCCTGTGCTGGAGAAGCTGAGCTGCTGCCAGCAATTAAAGCTATTTAGCAGTTCCCTGGTTAGAGTAATCACTTGGGGGAAGTAATTGCAACTTCTTCTCACCCTGGAAGGAAGGTGCTATGTTGTTTTTGACCTCAGGAACAGTTGCGTTATAGATTTCAGTCTATAACAGTGCAGTCTTCATGTGAATGACTCGGAGTGTCTTTTGCGATGGGTCAGCTGCAACTGCTCTGGGAAACGTTCTCACCTCTTGGCCATCTCTTTGCACTGATTCAGAGACTGGCATGTGCCAGCTGCATTGCTGCACAGGACACTGAATTGCCATCCATGTGTGCTCAGCAGCTGAAGTGATGAGGCTAGCAGAAGAAACAGTAAATAAAGTACGCTGTTCCTTTCCAGAAGCAGAAGGACTGGAAGAAGTAAAGGGGAAGAAATTCTTGGGAGGTAGAATCCCTACAGGTGAATTCTGTTACATCCTCTTAATTGCCTGATTTCACAGCCTCAAGGGAGGACTGTTTGTCTACATACACATACTCATGCAGACACCCTCACCCAGAAGGACTGATCCTACAGGAGGCTGATGAGTTACTCTGGTGAGTTAATTTACTCTTCAGACCTCTTTACTATGAAACTTAGTTTTTGACTTATTTCTTTATTATCACAGCGTGATACTGGTCATTTCTGGGAAGGGCTGCAAGGGTGCACAGGCCCTCCAACCTCCACGGTAATCATCTCCACATCAGATTCTGCTTTGGTCCTCCTTCTATATAACATTTGGGGTGGGGGTGGGAAAGTGGGGGGAAGGTGGTTTTGGTTTTAAACGATACATTTATTCCCTGGTTCCCCTGTCAGTTTGGCCTGGTCTCCTGGCTTTGCACATTCACTTGTGCATTCAGTTCCTCCCCTTTTTGCTGAAGCTTTCCTGACTTTGAGTGTAACCCAGCATGCTATGGCCTCACGCAGATAAACGTCTAGACCTATGCTGAATAGCTAAGCAATTGGGCCTCAGGTTTGGCAAACCAAGACGAGCACCTAGACTTCCCCTCAGCTTTTACCCTGCATGACCAACAGCAGCCAGACTGGACCCAACAGTGTCTGTCTCTGTGTGGGCAGCCGGGCACCTTCCACCATGCCTGACTGCATCCTCACAGAAGAGGACCAGGGAAGCCCCCGTTTTCCTGTCTTTTCCTGTTTCCTCAGTCAAACTATTGTCTGAACACCTTGCAAATGTTACCATGTCCTTCCTGCTTCTTCTGAAGTAGTTTATTGGCATTATTGCTCTTTCTAACCATTAAGGAAATAAAGTTTAGAACAGGATGGACTGATGGTGCCCAAGTCATTCATAAAAACTGTGCCAGGGCTGAAAATAAATCCAAGCTCTCCAGCTTCTCTGCATAGTGTTTTGACTGCAATACCGGCTTAGCCTTAGAATTTTTCATTGCCTGCCTTGCTATACTTGGATGTATGAACTTAAATTCTCTGTTCAGCTCTTTACTCTCTGTTTGCCCTCTTTCATACCACAGCCTTCTGTTGGTGTCATTGTGGTCTTTTGGAAGATACGGCTTAATTTACACCCCTTGGAACTAAATGAACTACTGCATTCCTCCACTCCGACTCTTTCAGGGTTTCCTTAGATTTGGTTTTATTTTTAAAGTCCATGAACTGGGGCTGGGGCTGTTTTCCTAAGGTGTGAATCCTTTCGGAAGACAGTGTTTGTCTGGGACTCAGGCTTACATGATAAGCTAGAATGAACCTGAGCTCTTCAGTTTGGTTCCACCTTTGATGGCTCCCCCATAAAAAAGGTGTCTGGATGATGAGGTTATTATTCATTACACTGCAAAGGCAGGAGCATGGTGTGATGTTACGATCTGAATGAGAACTTCCTCATTGTCTCAGGCTGCTCACAGTCTCAGTCCTGCCCCACAATAACCTCATATTCTGACCCCCCAGCCATCTCCCTGTCCCACCCTTTACTTTTCTTATGCCGCAGAAGAGTGGAGTTCTCCTCAGTATAAAGAAGGAAGGCTGGACACAGTGCAAAGGAGCAAGCTCCCAAGCATGGCAGAAAAAATGGGCTTTGGCAGAGTGCCCTTGCCTGGCACCGGTCAAAACAAGCATATGGAAAAGGAAAGTGAATGAGGAATGCTCTGTCTGGGAGGATCAGTACACGGTGTGGAGTCCTGCAAGGCAGGCTTTTAGACAAGAGTTCACCGCTGTTCGACATGCCCTGTGCAAACCTGAGTGCTCCCACACTTCTGAACTTTCCTCTGGACAGCATTTATCAGGAGGACGGTGCAGGGAGAACCCTCTTTTCCCATCCTTCTTTCCACCCCCTTTTTCTTCCTCGCTGTTTTATTCTCAGCTAAGCAGAATCTGCAGTGGTTGGCAAATTTAGCTGCTGCTTTGTTTAGCTTTTTTTTTTTTCCTCCCGTGTTTGCCAGTTGTCTGTGCTCAGCCAGTTTTACACTGTGGGTTTGCATTGACTGACCTGCAGCCTTGGTTTATGTGTGTTTTGGTCTGAGAGCTACCTGCAAAGCCTTTGCTGTGAGTAGTCAATATTCATGATTCAATATTCGGGTGGCATGATTGGTCAATGAGGTGACAGAGACGTGCCTTTGTTCCCTGATTAGATGGCTGAACCTTTGTTAATTACTTCTGCCAGAAATGAAGTCTGTTGTGTGATTAAGTGGTTCTAAGCTACAGGCCTGAGATTTACTCCCTGTGAACTCTTGTTCCAACGAGACTTTACACGTATGAGGTCTCTCTAAAACAAGTATAAACAGAGAATAAAAATGGCCAAAGTCATATTCTGTTTCTAAGTTATTAGAAATGGTTGACCTTGACCTGCATGTCTTTGCTATATATATATATTTGGCTCTAGTAATGAGAGCCTGCCTTTGCAGAACATGAGCCCTCTTTTGGGACAGGTCCTCCCAGGATGTCTGCAGTACCAAAGCCCCCATGTGATGGGACTGGCTAAAGTTCCGCAGCGTGGATCAGACTGGCTAAAATTCCTGTGCCAATGCAATAGCAGCACATAATCTTTCACTGACAAGGAGATGGAGTGAGCTGGGAAGAAAATAGCATCTCTCAACTCTGCTGCATCCGTTCCTGTTACATTTTTGATCTGGATTGGATGTGGGCAAAAAAGTGCCTGTCTGTTGAATTAGCAAGAGCAGAAGCTACCGTCTAAGGTGGCTTTTAAGGTTTTTTTTTATGCTGGCTTAGTGACACATAGTGGAGGACATCTGGTATCTGATACCATATACAGCTCTTTGGAGCAAAGTTAAACTACCAAATTTTCAACCAGCTGAATGAATTAATACCGTGTTGGTTCTTTGTGTCATGTAGCCACAGCATTTTCGACCCATTGGTAAAATAATGGATGCTATGTATTATTAACCATGTGCTCAGAGCCTTAGTATCGTACCAGAGGAGTAACTGAAAACTGAATTATTTGGATGAGATATATATTATCAGTCATGCCAGTCGCATCCACTTTCTTTACTACGTGAGAAAGCATGTACAGGTATGCAGTTCCCCCCAACCAAAAAAAACCCCAAATCCAACTGTTACACTTGACCTGTTGGAACAAGAAACAGTGATTTCAGCATTTGTTTTGTTTTTTGTGAATTTCAGTAATTCTCACCCCAGTAGATCAGAATAAACCTCTGGCAAAAAGACACTTTCACCTAGCCTGTGCAAAACTTGGGCGATGGGTGTTTTATAAATTCCTTGGAGGCGCAGACAGAAAGAGCTGCTTTTTATTTAGCTCCCCTGCTCAACCTTTTTACTGGTCTAATGGAAAAAGGCCAGAGTTAAGATTCAGAGCAACCGCATGTACAAGAGCTGCCTTAATTTGAACGTCCTGTTGAATACAATGTGATCTTAAAATGATGCATGATGGAAATTCCTCACAGACTGGTGCAGTGCATTAGCATTAGTCATTGCAGTAGGACTGGGTGGAGCACATTAGAAGTCGCCACTGTGATGGATGCGTGGTATGCATTAGAATGAGAATCATTACAATGGACCAAGCAGAAAACACAGGAATTAGAGTTTCTGTGACAGACCCTGTGAAATACATCAGAATTTGAGTCACTGTGAGTCATGAAAGTCACAAGGACCTGAACATGCCCCATCCTTGCATAGGCACTTTCAAAAGGATGAATGACTTGGCTGGCTGTTATATCACTTAGTTGCAGGGCTGTGGATAGCCTCATGGATGGAGTAAATGATGAGTCAGGATTCCTTGGTTCTGCTGCCAGCCTTGCTGCTGACTCATTTTGCACCCTTGAGGGATAAACTTCCCTCTCTCTTCCCCATCACGCGCATGACGCTGTATTTACCCTTCCTTATAAAGTACTGAGACCTGTTTCTGCCACGACTCTTGCGTATGCCTAATATTATGCATTGGAAATAGTCCCAATGCCTTTATGAATGAGTCTTCGGAGTCTTCTGCATATCTGTAGAATATGCAGATGAAAGTGCCAAATATAGTCACATCCCATCAGACTTGTGCGATTTTTATTTTTGCTGTTTGATGTTGTTTCTTATTTTCATTGATTGTTTATTTTTTGAAAAGTCCACGTGAGACTGACCAGACATTAAGGAACTCTTTCTGTTCCTTTCTGGTGGACTCTAGCTTGGGTCCTAAAGACGAATGCTCCATCTCATGACTTTATCCACTTATCTACAGTATGTTCCCGAGTTAGTTAAAATTAAACTTACCTATCAAAATGCTAAACTTGATAGCTCATTTATCTTTCTGTCTCCCAACTCTACATTACAATACAGCAGTGATTGATCTTGCGTCTTCAAGGTACTATATAGTATAAAAACTAAGAGAAGATTAATTAAAAGCCGTCGCATCCAGACAGGTTTTTAAATAAGTTTTAGATTTAGACAATATATCAGCTGAAGCAGAAAGATTCCGAGACCGTAAGCCTGTAACTCCAAGTGAGTTTCGTTCTCCTTTGGGACATAGAAAACCCCATCTCACCACGAACTAACGTCAAAGTCTGATTTGGCCAGGCAGGCCCATGGCAGGTGGCAGGATGCTGTCACATTCACGGGCTCGCTTTCCAGCAGTGGTGAACATGATGTCCTTGAGGACTTCTGCTGGCTCAGGGGAGAATGTCAGGCTCATGGACGGATGCTGAGTTGGAGACAGTACTGAGGCAATTTTTTAAAGTAGTCCCCAGCTCCTGCAGGCACGGAGCAACTTGTCCGGGCGGCATTTAGAAACTGTGCAGATGATTAATCCCTGAGTGATTAGACTGAAACAGAACATCCCTATGTGGCGCAGGCATTTAACCTTCCCATCATCGCTGGATTTTTCTGGACTTTTCTGAAAAAGTTTTTAAACAAAGGGCCAAATTTTCAGCTGGAGTGTCTGCTTTCGTGCTGGCAGTTCTCTCTGTCACCTAAAGTCAGACCTTTTAGAAGATCTAAATATTTGATTTTCAGGCACAATCAAGTACTTACGCATCTAAATGACTTAAATTGAGAACAAATTCAGTGACAGCTGCATTTGAGCTGTCAGTGTTTGAGTGTGGGATCTGCAGAACAACACTAAACAATCTAGTTTTATGGTATTTTTGGCTAAAGAAAGACACATGATTGCTGGTCAGCATGAGCCTTCTGGCACCACTGCTTATCCAAGTAGTTGAGCTATGCAGGGTACTCAGAAACCCTCAGCACTTGCAGTTCTCATGTGTTGAAATTTGGGAGCATCCAAAAATCTGGCTGCCTCCTGCCGGAGCCTACTAGGGGCCGACCTTTGGAAAGACCCTTGCTGGATGCTAGACTCCTGAATACCTGGCCTTTAGACTGTCGGGTGTTTAGCGAGTCCAGATGGCATAAACTTGTCTCCTGCCCACCTTTAGCCTGTGACAGTGAACTCATCTTGAGAAAGACGAAATGGCGAGGCTCTTACATTTTCATGAGTTTGCTTAAAGGGCGATATTTAATCCACCTGACAGCTGAAATATACTAGCGGGATTGGGACGGCTGCCATGAGAGCGTTCAAGAGCTCCCCATTTTGCTTGTACAGTGGCTAAATGCCTTCATTGCATACAGCTGATTCAGGGATTTTGCTTTGGGGGAGGGCAAGGGAGGGGAAAACAAAATGAATACAAGGTGACAGCAGCAACTCCACTTCACAGGGGGTCAGCAAAAATCCCTGTGGCATCAGCTGGGCCCAGCTCTGTCCTCTGTTATGCATTGGTGTAACTCTTGGCAGAATAGGGCTCTTTATCTCTAATTTACAACGTTCCATTCATTATCAGGTGTTAAAATATATGTATATCTTTTCTCTCTTTCTCTCTCACTCTTTCTTTGTTTTCTTTCCACTTCAGTTAATTTCAATACGTAGACAGTTTCCATGCTGTTTGGTCTACTCCCTGACACAGGTAATTAACTGTTTGTATGAAATCAGAGAATCCTTTTGAATTTGCACTAGTTCCATATTCATGTCTTTAAACGTTAGTTGTCTAGGATACACCAGGTTCTGGTATTTTTTTCCTGTTTTGTAAATGGGGTATGTTTTACTTTCAGTGCTGAAAAGTAATTTGAGTCAGGACAGATACCAAAAACACATCTTCCTTCACTCTTTCAGAACTTGATTGTGTGGGGTTTTTATCAATCCCAAATTCATTTAATTTCCCTTAACTGAGCTGATTGTACCATGTACTTCCTCTTGAAGAAAATCCTGCTGCTAGAAAGACGGCAAAGAGCTAATCGCTAGGGTTATGGCAAACTTCTCATGCCTCATATCAAGCTCTTGCATGCATCAGATGTGCACACATTTTAATTCAGATGTTTCCCAGTCCATGCTCCCCTTAGGAAGAGAAAAGCAGAGAGACTGGTGAGAAAGAGAAAACAGCTATTGAAAAAAAATGAGGTGAAAAGGCAGTTGGGAATAAGGTAGAGTGAAAAACAAATAGAGTGAATGTGAAATACAGGACAGAAATAGGGAGAGAGAAAATAAAAACAAAAAACAGACAATGCATCTGCAGAGTATGGGCAATATATCTGCAGAAAGTTGGGGACTTATGGCACACTAACATAGGAAAACAGGTTTTATTAGTTGCCCATGGATATGTTTCTTGTTCTCCTATAGCATGAGGCAGGGTCTGTGTCTGAGAACCATCCGAGTGTCTCCTGACTTCTCCTTTGCTAAGCTTCATTTGGGACTTACCACTTGGGCAATGCTCTCAACCTTTTCATCTCTTTTCCCGTGGCTGTCTCTAGTTGTTGGCGTGGTTTGGTCTTTGGTAAGGCTGGTCTCCTGTTTGATATAGTCTTCCGGGGACTTTGGAGGCTGTTGCTGTAGGAGTGGAAATGCAGTAGGAAGATGGGAGGCTGGAGTACGTGTTCTCTGGAGCCACCCGTACTTGCTGCTTGTCACACGCTTTGCAGTGACTGCAGGAATTTTATCAGTGGTTTAGGTGCCCCTTTTCACTCTTTCGTGCCTATCTGCTTGTGCCTCCTCAAGGAACTTTGCAAAACTTGCTACCGTAAAAAAGCCTGCCCCAGCCCATTTGGGGTGTATTTCTAGCCTTTACTTTTCTTGCCAGCTCTCTGCCCTTCTACCTCATCTCCTTTTTCACCTCCTCTTTCTGCCTTTGCTCTACCTTCTGCGCTTCCAAATGGCAGTAGCCATGAACAAGGTCAGTGCAAAAACTGGAGACACATAGGTGCATCCAGGAAGCTGGGTTAGTTTAGGTCTTGCATGCTGTGTTCATCAGATGCCTCAGAGATCTCTTTTTCCTTCCCAGGCTACCGAGTCTATGGTTGGCTTTGGCCCTGACGCTTCAGTTGCAGGTCTACTGAGGTGTTAGTGTGCTTTCCAGAAGAGGTTGATGCTTTTCTTCCAGCCGGCCAGAGGGGGTTGCTATAGACTGACACAAAGGGTGTCCTATGGAGGGAGCTTAGTAACAGCTGTGTCTGATGAGTTAGTATGGTTGCACTAAAAAGCCAAGTAGTCTCAAGTCCTGAGTCTGCACTGAGCAGTGATGATTCCAGCCTTCCTTTACGAGTTACGTATCTTGCTTCTGCCACAAACAAGTCACCAAGTTGTGCCTGTAAGGATCCGTCAGAAATAGCAACTCCCAAAGTGAAGTCCTGCTATAGGTTCAGAGCTGCTCCTTGGGAAGCGTAGGGGTCATTAGCCCCAAAGCAATAATTCTCAAGTGTTCTTCTCACACAGCTGAGTCCCAAACTATTCACACTTTTGGTGGTCATCACCAGTACATGGTAGGTGCAGACAACAGGCAGTGGGACCAGGGAGATGCATTATTCACTGCCTGAAGGATCAGTTAGAAAGTTTTGGACCTGGGATCCGAGGAGCAATGGTAAATCCACATGACTGCTGATACAGGGGACTATAGGAAATGGGATCTTACAGGTGATGAAGGCACAAATCCCTTCCTCTGTTTATGAAATCATCCATCTGCAAACAAGCACCAGCTTCTTGTTAAATGGTGCACAGCTGGATTGGATCTTCTCTCCCAGTGCCCAGTGGACATGAAGGACCGTATGGCCTGTACTCCAAGACTGCAGGCCACATGCAGTTTCATTAAGATGCTAAATTGGGTCCTCCTACTAAAGCCTTACTAGTTCCCCCAGTGGCTTTAGTGCTTGCTGATAAAAATTGGTAGAGGGATGGAACCTCCCGGGGAGAGTGGGGAGCTGGAGGAATGGCTATGGGTAAGTGGTATACCATAAAGTGGTACAGTAAAAGACCTGTGTGCTACCTCAAAACCTTGGGTAATGGAAAGAACTGCCTTGTTACTGGCTCATTTATTCCACTTGCCGTGGTGGAATGGTTAGACTTATTTCTCTAACCTAAAGCAATTCCTTTCAGGCTGCTCTGTGTAAATCTGCATTTCTGTATGTTGTAGACATACTCATGGTATTAATCTCTCATTTGTGTATAGTCCTGAGTGGTGGAAGTGATTTGGCTCCTCAGAAAATCAAGAACAGAAAGAATTGGGCAATACTGCAAGCAGACACATGCTTTTTATTTAGTATTTTTGACATACAAAACTGAAAATGCCATAGAAAGCCAGTGAGCTTTCACTTAGGACTGCTGTGCAGGACAGAAGGGAGACAGAGAGATTTGCCTTCTGCAAAGTTGGATCTCACCTCTGTGGCAAGAGCTACTTGTGGAACCCAGATTCCCCTTCTCTCATTTTGGGCCATCAACCAGATCATGCCTGCTCCTAACGACACACAGCACATACTAAGACGTCTGTCTCTTATAGTCAAATAAGAGAAACAGAAATCTGAAACAGAAATTAGATTCAGTGATATCAGCCTGGCTATTTTATGCCTGCCAATGGTTCAAAAGAGAGCATGAGCTGTTGATATCACTGATAGAAGGCTCAAAGGCTGAGAGATTCCTGATGAACAAAGCTAGTAAAGAAAGAGAGTACCTTTTACTTGATCACCAAAGTTTTATGCCACAAATAACAGGTTGTGAATCAGTTCTATGCACAGGTGAATACGAACATAAGACAAATATCATGGAACATAACTCGTTTCCAGGGAAGTTTGTGTACAACCTCCAACATACTTTTGGAAAAATATTCACAAGACATCTAGATAATAATAATAAAATTCATGTGGATTTTCAAAGTCATTGTAAAGTCACGCAAATGCATGGACACAGAGGAATAGCAAGTGTCAGAGATGGAGGGACAAACAATGATGGAAGAGCACTTTGCCTACTCTGCTATGCCAGGTTCTGATCACAAGCAGTAAATTTTAGTTTGAGAACATCTGATAAGTCTTGCTTCCAGTTAAAACTTTTCCACACTTTCATATTTAGTTGCAGCTGGAAGCAAGCAGGAAAATGGAAAAGGTGAAGAGGACAAAGACATTTTCCATTCCCAGACTTGCAAAGCTTTCTAAAATGATTTCAGGCAGGGCAGTCAGAGTTTTAGACAAAGGTTTTAGTCTTATTTAATATGAGAATTTCATTGTGGTTCTAAAATCAGTTTAATTTGGCCCTATGTCACTCCTGGCATATTTGAAGACATGCTGTTCATTTCAAGCTGGGACAGCTCTCTGCAAAATCTAGCTTTAGTTATAAACTTCCTCAAGGTGCTTACATCTTACGGCAGGTACACGTAATGGCCTTGATGGATTGTACCAACATCTCTTGCTCATAAGGAGGAGCATGGGAAGAAAGCAATGGAAGAAACTAAGCAACGAAGAAAACTGACATGTGCCTGTCAGTCTGGCCACAGAAACTCATACACTTGCAGATTTATCCTGGTTACAAATTGCTATGAGTCTGCTGTAAGTTTAGAACCGGATCTGGGTCCAAGTTAGGCTGCAGTGGTGATGCAAAGGTTTTTCTGGGTAGAATGTCAAAGTTTTTAGTGTGCAGTGTTGCCTTAAACCTTGGCTTCTTGTAGGAGACATCCAATAAAGGTGCTGTTGAGCAGATATTACAGTGATGTGAAAGTTACATTTGGAAATTTACTTTCACTGCTCCCCTCCATGCACTTGGACTCAGAGACCAGCATGTCTGCCTCTAGACTTCTGGGAAATGGACCTGATACATGTGTTTTTCTTTTCTGATCAGGAAAAAAACCCCAAAACCACACACCCCCATCCAGCACGTGAAGAAGGAAGGGATGACAGTGTGTGAGAATGGCTGCTGGAAAAAAATCCACAGTCACAGGAAATTACCTTAATAGGGTGAAAATTAAGAAACGACCAACAACGCAGTCTGTCTCCAGGATACGAGAAGTATTTTCACGCCTTGCCAATTGTTCTGTTTGCATCAATTTTGGTTTATTTTTATTAAGCTTCATGTTTCTTTTTTTATTTCAAGAGGTGGTATAATGAAGACAAAAAAGAATGAAAGTTTAGAAAATATTTAATTTTTGTTT
The DNA here is from genome assembly GCF_000690835.1 of Fulmarus glacialis. NCBI lineage: Eukaryota > Metazoa > Chordata > Aves > Procellariiformes > Procellariidae > Fulmarus > Fulmarus glacialis. Next base: position 33,505 of record NW_009203545.1, on the reverse strand, counting down.
TAATAAGGAAATAATTATTCTTTTTATTCCATGAACAAGAAAGGAACCAACCAATTGGGTTTTTCCATCTTTTTCATGTTGTTTTATGCCTGTAGAGAGGTTGGGAACTCTATTTAAGTGGATTATCTTGCCAGTGAAAGGAAAGTGGGAAATGAGTTAGAGAGATAGGGTTAATTTCTTTCACGAATATAAATGTGTGCATCCGTATATTTGCTGTGTGCTATTTGAGAAATGCACTTATTTAGCTTTACAAGGTCACCTTAACCTTAAGAATTAATGGAACCGACCATTAGCTACGAGAGGTTATAGAAGCAAAGTCCCCAACAAATTGTGCGCAGATAATGCAAGCCTATTCCCCGCTGGCCTACCAGGACCCCATTTATAGCTTGGAAAGGAAGGCAGGGGAGGACTTGTCTCGCTTAGCAATGGGTATCTACAAAGCATGTGTCTATGTCCTAGATACATCCCTGCTAGACGTCCGTATGCCATTATTGTTAATGGATACTGAGGAGAGTGCTTCAGCAGATAAAACGTAGGTGTTTATTTTAGGACACAATGAACTGCACCCTAAACAGCATTAGTTATATTGATTAGAGCTTTACTGACTTACAAGGGAAGCTTAGGATGGCTTCCCCAGATGCAAATTTCTACAGCGCATGTCCCTGTATTTACTTGGGCAAATCCCACTGTCCATACTGTAATTAATCCTTCTTCTAGTCCAAAATGGTCAGCCAACTGCAAGCTGTAGTATTTCTCTGATGGTCCACTCATTAGCCACTAGATAGTGACCAATTTTTTGTCTTACGCTCCACTCATACTAGACCACTACTTGACCTGAAGTGAAACACTGCTCGCTGAAGATAAGGGGTGTGACTTTGTTGCCACCGAACGAAGCAAGAAAGGTCTCGGTGACAGAAATGGGCTATGGATTATATCTCTCAAGAACTTTTCCTAGGTTGTACCTGATCTGTTGAGCAGGGAGGATAGATCTGATGCATCAACAGCTCAAATGTTTCACTCAGGTGATAAGTATCCAATACAACCACTGTATTTTAATGTCCTTCATCTGCTGCGTCTCAGCAGCTGGGATTTGTAGAGTTTGATCTTCTGAATTTGCAGCTTCCCTGATTTCCAGGTTTGATAGGCAGAGAGCTGCATTTGTTAATGTATTTATCACTCTCCAGAAACACAGTGAGAGTAACTGCACCACAGAGAAGGAAGAGAAATTTCAGAAATACAAGGGAAGAGTAACATCAGACACGCAGTGGAGATTAACCAGGAAAGCCAAAGAGAGGAATAATCTCAGATCCGTGCCTGCCCTGGAGACAGAGGGAAGAGAGTGGCTTTCAAAGGAAGCTGCAGCTGCCATCTCCCTGCTTTGGAAAGCTTTTCTCTTCCTCAGAGGAGTTTTTTTCCTGGGGCTGTTGCGTGGCTGGCCAGTACATTTTCCTCCGCTCCTGCGGCAGGGCAAGGCTCGGTGCAGCGAGTCTTTATCCTCTGCTGCCCTGCGAGGCAGCTGAGTGTTGGGGACAGCCATGCTTCTCAAAATCAGAAACAACCAAATATTTGCAGCGGAAATCTCACCTCACATAGCAAGTTCAAACCTAGCAAAAGACACTGTGTTTCGTAGGTATCTTACACAGACTCTTAAAGACAGGCTGTGGACCTGCAGCAGTCTGCAGGTCACAGGTGTGAAACCACATGAATTTGAACGTACTCTCTCAAGTGTCTGGCCAGAGGAACTGCTGAGATTGTTGCCACTCACACCTAGAAGGCTGTTTAGTGACACAAGTGACAGTGATTGTACTTCCAGTGCTGAAGGTTAGAAACTCAATAGGAGAGGTACTTGATTTTTTTTTTTTGAGTATAAAAATTTTCCATTTGTAAAGGCTGATTTTATGAAAGCTTCAGGGTCTGTAGAAATGTGCCCCATTTGACGAAATTTCACTCAGAAAACACATCAACACTTCCAGGAGGTTGAAATGTTTCATTTAGGCTTTTTTATAACTCCTTGCTTGAATTCCTATTTTCTCTTTGAAACTACAGTATAATGTAACATTAAAGTTAAGATACAGACAAAACATTCTGATTGACCTAAAATGAACAATTCTTCATTAAGACTTTATAAGTTTTGTTCTTTTTTACTTCTTTTTTTTTTTTTTTTAACAAAGGCAAATTTGAAATTGCAGAACTTCCTTTGGCATAGAGATTCCAAATTTTGTTCAGGCCTATGAAATCACTGGATTAGACATGTACATAGCTAATATTTGTTGTACTCACACCTTACATGCCAAAACTGCCACCCCAGAGTGGTAGAGATTCACAGTTGCCGTGTGAAATGGAAAAGATCATGGGAGCTGCACGCATGTAGGGAGTCAAGTCTGTGTAATTTCCCACTAGGTATGGTATTTGGAAATCTCCCTTTGAGATAGTTTAATTGACTTCTGCGTCTGCTGTTCCTTTGAGACTCAGAGATTCTAAATATAATTTTTTAATAGTATGTCTCTGGGGCCCTATCTTCCTCTGTTATTTCTCCTACACTCTCTCTTCTTCTTTTTTTTTTTTTTTTTTTTTTTTTTTTTTTTGGTTGATTATGGATATCATGTTCCAGGCGCTATAGAAATATAACTTGGTTTCCTTACTGAATTGCATTTCAAGAGATCTTGTGTCATTTTCCCCTAACTTGTAATAATAACTTCTTCTAATAATCTGTGAGGCTAGGCATTTTGAGAGAAAAGTTCTCCTTCTTTAATTTTCTCTCAAGAATACTTATAATTGCTTTTAAAATTTCTTGATGTCCTAAATCTCCAGACTTTTGGAGAAGCTCTTCAGGTGACTGCCTACTTTGCCTTCCACATTATCACAAACTTCTCTCCAGACCAGCTCCCCTGCTACCACTGGGCTTCACTTCTGTTCAGAAGATTTCTCCACGAGGGTTAGATATGGTTATATGGAAGTGTTCCAGATCCATGATCCCCGTTGAATGAAAGGACCTTGAGTGTAGGCTAGGTGAGGATATGTGCAGAGGAAGAGACTGGCTGGTGGAGGAGAAATGGAGTGGAGAACAGGCTTGCTGCACTGGAAACTGCAGTGGAGAAAGAGGCAGAGGATAGAATAGCAAGAGAATCAGTCAAACTGATAAAAGAAAAAGGATGGACATAGTTGGGGACACACAAGAAAGATAAGGGTCATTCACAGAGGAAAGTGAGAGAAAACAGAAAGACCCGAAGCAGAAGAATCAGCAAATGAGGACAGCACCCTGCCATGAGTCTCAAAGGCTTGCTCTGTTTTCCAAGGGATGTCTGAAGCAGCGTGAATTTCTCAGTCCACACACCTCAGACCAGGCTACAGAGACAGAATAGAAAAGCATCCATAGCATAGAGCTCATATGTCTCTCATACAGCAGAGACACTCCAGACCTTCCCCTTCCTCCTACCTTGCTCTGTACTTGCTAGAATGACTGTCTCTCCTTCCCCTTCATCTGAGCTACAGTTTGCTGCATGACTGCAAAGATCATAAGTGGCTGAGCCAGGGAAACTAATATCCCCTGAACACTCACCTGCAGCTCCTGTGCCTTCCTGTCCAGACTGCTTCCACCTGGGCCATGGCACAGAAAGTTGCTCACCTTGGCAACTCACTTGCCTTTGAAAATGTGGCCTTTGTATGGTGTGGTGTGTGTTTCCACAGACACAGCCCAGGACTGAAGGCTTTGGTTTGTCTTAAGAGATATATTGGTCCCTGGTACATCCAGTGGTGAATCCCACCATGAAGATCTGTGAACCCAGAGACCATCCTGTGAAAAATCTGGTGGCTGACCTTCATGTCAGGGCAAGTGTTGCTGCCATAATCCCACCAGAGAAGGTCAAAAATGTCTGTGCCATGCTAAGGAAAGTGCTCAGAGCAGTAAGTGAAGCTCAGGTGAACTACAGTGGGATTTTTTGTGTGCACAGAGACAGTAAGAGTCATAGGGCTAATGTTATTGGGTAGGTTTTCAGACAGCCTAACCACTGAGAGGCATTCCCAAAAGGAGAGCCATCCTCCAGGGAGAGATGACTCCTGTATGCCTGAAAGACTGATTTCTGGCATTGAGGTAGCACAATTAATAATAAGATCTTAGTCTAGGAAACAGAGTGGTAGTTTGGGAAAGGCTTGTACAATATTTGTCCCTATGTTTGTTTGTTTAATACACAGAAAGAGCAACACTGGGTACAAGAGTATATAGCAGTAAACGGATGTATAGCAAGGAATAAAACAAAAAGGCAAAGAAAATGAGAGTACAAATGTTGACTGGAACAGTAGTGACACTTACTGTTTGGGGAATGCTTGTTTAGCTAGAAAAATGGGCAAGATTAGACTGAAACAGCCAAGGTGCATTAACATTAGTCCAAGGAACATGAAAAACAGCAAAATACCTAGTTGTTATTAACTATTTTTTATAGAAGCATGTTAGAGTAACAGCCATGACTGGAACGTAGGTATTGAAGGGTATATGGTTTTCAGGAAAGACAGAAACAAACATAAAGTTAGCTGGGATTATGCATATTAAGGGTGAGATGGGCAAATAAGTAGTAGCAAAGCTAAAAGAGAATTGACTAGGGTTAAAATCACTTTGGGGAGGAACTGGAAAAATGTTACCCCGGGTGTCTGCTCTGGCCCATGGGATCATAAAGCACTTCAACATGTATGAGAGAGAGAGCGAGAAACATAACTAGGAATTGAGTCAGTTTAGAAGGTTGTATTTTGTGAAATGTAGATTGTAAAATAAGTGCTATTAATAAAAGTAGGGCCTGGTTATTCTTGAATGTGATAGCTAAAAGACTTCATCACCAAATAATCACTGAGCCCATCAAAAGTGCTGCTATTGTAGCCTTGATTTCAGTTGGCAGAGAGAATTTTACAGGAGAGCTTTATGTGGGACGTAACAATAGATTGATCATGAGTTGGATAGCAACATGGTAAATAACAGGCAATTTGATTTTGTCAGGAACAAATTGTATAAAGCCAACCTGATTTCCTACTCTGACAGGTAACAAGCCTTGTAGATAACGACAAAGCACCTTGACTTGTTAGGTTTTGACACTGCCTCATGTGAGACTTCCATTAGCAGGCTAGAGCAATGCAGCCTGGATAAAATTACTATGATATGGATTCAAAACTGTTTGGAAAACTGTACTTGTAAAACACTTATCAGTGATTCACTGGGTGACTAGAAGGACGCATCGAGTTGGGTACCATGGTCACTGATGACTTAGGTTATGGAATAATGTGTGCCCTTAATAAATTATAGAATACCCTATTGAAAAGCATGTACATGGTACAGGGGACAGGATTCAAATTCAAAATTATCTAGATGGATTGGAGAAATAATCTGCAAAAAATGGGATGCAAATCAATAAAGATGAGTACAAGGTGCTGAGGAGCAATCGATAGTACCAGCACAAAATGTGAGAGACCGGGTATAGTTCTGCTGAGAAGGATATAGAGGGTTACAGTGGATCACAAACTGCCTGTGAGTCAATAATAGTAAATCACCTGTTGCAAAGAAAGCAAACATCATGCTGGGATGTATAAATAGGAGTGTCATGTGTAAGATATGCGAACTAATCCTTTTTCAATTCGGCCTCGACTGCACCAAGTTTTGGACGTTACATTTTAAGAAAGACGTGGGTTTCCTGGACTTAGTCCAGAAAACAAAAAGAGGAAGGCTCAGAGATGTAGAAACCACAATTAGTGAGGAAAGAATGAATGAGCTGGGAGCTGCTTAGCCTGGGAAGAGAAGATTGAAAGGGTTTATGAGGAAGGAGGAAGCTGCCATGAAGACAATAACCTTTTCTTTGCATCCATGGTAGACAGGACAAGCAATAATGGTCTTAAATTGCAGGAAAAGAGATTCAGATGAGACATTGGGGAACACTTTTTGAGTTCAGGGAGAGTAATACAAGGAACAGATTGCTTGGGGAGGTTATGGAGTCTCTGCCAGTGTCGGTTTAAAAGAGCAGGTTAAACACATGCCTGTCAGGAGTGATGGAGGTCTGGACAGCTGATCATCGCTTGGGGCAGAGATGGACTACGTGAGCTCTCAAGGTCCCTGCAAGTCCTACAGCTATATGGTTCGGTTCAAACTGAGTGGTTGGATAAATAAGAATGAATCATAACTGAGAGTTTCCTTTTATTTCCAAAGGGCAAACTTTGTGCAAGCAAAGAAATCAGTAAGTCAGCTGGACTTGGGAACTCAGACTTTAAAGGAGGAGGAGCGGGGGAATACATTTAAGTGGGTAGTGCAGAATGATTTCGAATTTGCATCCCAGGAGAAGGGAGCAAACTTGTAGAAGATGAATGACCACCTTCTTTTAAAAGCTTAACTTTAAAAACATCTCAGCCACAAGCAGAGAGCTTAGAAGGAACAGAGGAGGGCAGAAGCGGCACATTGTCTACAGTATTAACAAATTTCTGAATGTTGCCATCCCTAAATATGAAGATCAAAGAAGTCATTTGTGGTGGCAGCGCAGAGCAGATGTGAGGTGAGTGAAGAGATGATGAGCTAGGAGGCTGCAAAGGAGTTGTGGGAAGTTTCAGGGAACTGTAGTTCCCTCCACTACTCAATACCCTTGCAACCACTGTCATCTCAAAATGCAGATCTACCTCTATTTCCCCCCCACCCCCGAAGGAGCTACCTGTGACCTGTTTCTGTGCTTCTCAGGCTGCTGCTTGTGGTGGCTTGTGTGAAAGATGGATTTGTGCCTCCGGGAGACAAAACAAAGAATCAGGACTGGGGGGGGGGATGTGAGAGAAAGGTCTAACTTACTTCTCTGACTGCCATCCAGAGGAGCAGAGGATAGAAGCAGCAGTTCCTGTTGCTTGGAGGGCATATTCCCGCAGCAGTAGCAGCCACCCTGACCCTATCCGTGCTGGCAATCACAGCAAGGCTAACTCTGCAGCGCTTGGCACAGGGCAAGCAAGCCATAGGTCTATGGCCCTTTTATTACCCCTCCAGCAGTCTGCTGCACTTGATAACTGCCTAGTCCACCTGCACATCAAGGCAGCCTTGGAAAGGGGATTAAGCAACAAAGAAAGGTATGTTTTGGGAGGTCAGGAAGTGCAGGGATGAAGTGAGAACTGCCAGAAATCAAACTGAGTTAGTCCCTGCAAAGGAAATGAAACAACAGAAGGATCCTTAACACTACAAATGAAAAAAGAAGCGGAGCCTCTGTATGTCGTGAGAAAAATTTGCACAGCTCTGAACTAGAGGGATACTTTGCCCCTAAAAGCAGAAATATAGAGTGTGGGGGCAAAGTCAGGTGGACTAACGGGAATAAGTGTACTGCAAGGGTAATGATTGCATGCAAGATGGAAGCAATTCAGAGAGCTTACTGTGCTCAAACCAGGGAGGCTGGGAAATCACCCTCCCCAGCATGCTGAAAGAACTGGCCCATGAAATCGCAGGTCTGGTAGATGGGATTTTTAATAAATCTGTCCAGTCACTGGGGGTTCTTCTGCCCAGATAATAACAAATGTACTACCCGTATTTAAGAAAGGGAGGGAGAGTGATCTAGGCAGCTGCGGGCTTGTTATTTTGGCCTCAAGGGCATAGATGGATTCAGAGCAAATTATGTCGGAAAGAGTAATTGAAGACATGGAATAGAAAATGGGATATAGTGCAATATGCCATTATCAAAAAGAGATTGTGCCAGACTAACTCGATATCTGTCTTTTATAAGGTAACTGATGTTCTAGACAAGGGAAAAGTAGTAGATCTCCTCTATCTGTACTTCATTAAAATTTGGTATGGTGCCACCTGGGAAATTTTTAGTTAAATGGGAGAAGATGAGGATTAGTACAAGAATTGTGAGATGAGTAAGGAACTGGTGAAGGAGGGGAAGGAGGCAGCTGTGCTGGAAGGAGGTTGCTAAGCAAGTTCTCAAGACTTGGTCTTGGGACCAATGTTTTCAGTGATGACTTTTGGCCTAAAATTAGGAGTGGGTTAACAGGCGGCATCATCAATGCCTAGGATCATCAGAATATCACACACGGTATTGTGGGCATTGGGTTAACAGGGACGTGAGGGAATGCAGCAGCATGAAATGCAAGGCCACGGATTTGGGCACTGTGAGCAAGAGTTTCTCCTGCACACTGAAGGCTTATCAGTTTGAAACAAGGAAACAGAAGACAGAGTTGCTTGTAGCAGTCAATCACAGCACAACTATGAGCTTACAACTTGAAATGGCCATGCAAGAAGTAAATGAGATCTTAGGATGTGCCAGGGGAGGAGCACATGCTAGACACAAGGGGAGTACTATGGTAGTTTTATGAAGGAGGTGTAGGAATCACCTGGAACAGTTGGTGTCATTCTTGTCGATCATTTTCAAGAGAGAAGAATTAAAACTGGAGCAAATGCCAACAAGGGAAACCTGTACGATCAGGGGAATGGTGAGCCCATCATGTCAGAGGAAATGAGCCGGCCCTGTTTAGTCTAGTCAAATGGAGACTGGGGGACACAATTATTCTCTGTAAACACAAAATTGGGTCAAACACGAGGGAAGGAGAAAAGCTAATTTCATTGAAGTTCACTGTTCTCACTAAAGTGGTCAGCTAAACTTGTACTGGGAATTAGATGGTGTCTGTCCGTCAGAGGAGAGTAAGCCGATCACAGCTTTTCAAGGGTTACAGTAGGGACAGACAGTATAAGGTGCTATGAGCTTGCCGTGTTGAGGGATGAGACAGTATGACACGGCTCTCTGTGAAGCCAAGAGGCAGAGCTTAGCGCCTTGAGAGGTCACTTCCTGCTATCGTATCCTATACAGGCTGGTGAGCAACTTCAGGGCAGTTGTAATTAAGGCGTGGATCCCAAGGAGCTGTATCACTGCCTGTAACATCTAGCGGCATATATAAAGGTGCCATATCCATGTGTCCTCTCCTCAGGCTGTGGCCCTCTCCCCTTGCCTGCGTGTACAATATAGATTTGTAGGGACAGTGGAGTGGATGGTGGTCTGAAGCTGTGCCAGCAGGGTGGGCACAACACAGCAGACACTGCAGACAAACTCAGAGACCCTCCTTGTCATACCAAGAGGAAGAGGCAGCAAGATCTACCTCCTTTCCCTTGCTGTTGGGATCTGTGGTCATTAACAGGTATCCATGACACCCCTTCCTCATCCCAGTCGTGAAAGGAATTGCTTCCTAATGGGAGTGGCGTGGAGGATGAGGTTGCAGCCCTCCCAGCTGGTCCAGTAAATTCTCCTAAAAACTGTGCTGGTTCCCTGGGATGTGCTGCGCTCAAGGTGTTGCACACCCATGATGGTACCACAGGCTGCATAGGGACTGGGGTGGTGTAAGCAGGCCAGATTTCTAAAAATGACCAGGAACAGAGATTTATACCTCCTTCTCTCCTGAAATAAGGCTCTGTGTGTGTGTGAAACACAGCTACGGTGATAAGAGAACTGTTGATGGAAAGAGATCCACCATCCCTTGTGGAGATAGCGGGGAAAATATCCACCCTATTGCCTTGTGCACTCAGAGGGAAATCCCACTCAGAAAACCTGCCACTACCAATAGTGACTGATGGCTCTCCTGTACTGGTTGGTGGCTCTTTGCTGAAACTAGTGTAAACATCACAGGTGCCATCACTGCGAACAGGTGCTCCTTCTATCCTTCATCTCCCAGGGATTTGCTCCTGTCATCCCCTTGTTTTAAGCTGGTGAAGAGAGTATCACAGCCACTCTCAGTCAAAAGAGGAGGGGGTGGAGGCCCATCTGGGCCCTTGGTTTGATTTCATATTTATGAAACAGCTTAAATGTCAGCTTGAGTGAAAAACGACACCTTCCCAAGCTTCTCATATTAATGCCCGTGGCTGCCACTGGTTTCTTTAGGAAGGCAGCTTGTGGTTTTTCCTCTCGCTCGCCCCCAAAGGCTGCAGGGAAAGATGAATTGGACTGATAGATGAGACTGCAACTGCCGATAAACTGCTTTGCTGACAGGAGAGGGAGAGGGAGATGGGGGGATGGCCTGTACTGAGGAAGGAGGGACGGAGGGAAGGAGGAATGGAGGGAGAGGTAGGAAGGAGAGAGAGATGGGGGGGATGGCCTATATTGCAGAGAGGTGGGAGAGTGGTCTAAACTGAAGGGGAGGAGAGATGGGGAGGGAGGATGGTTGACTGTGAGGAGAAAAATAAGAAATAAAATGGCATATGTTAAGGCAAGGGAGATGCGATGGGAAAAATAAAAATCACGTGCAAGATCAAAAAGACACTGTGGAAGCATTAATTATACATGACAATGTATATATGCAAAAAGGAATAAATAAAAATACACCCACCATGAGCAGAGGAACCTCCTGTGGGGTCTGCGCTGAGCGCTGCACTGAGTTGCTGGGGGCCATAGATCATTGGAGGGCCTTCTTCTGCAGGTGCATTTGCATGACACAACGCTGAATCCTGAAAGAGATGCCCAAGGCAGAGCCGAGACAGGCAGTTCTGGAAGATGACAAGCTGCCTGGGTGCCGCACTGCAAGCAGGGTTAGCTAGCCAGGGCTGGTCTGCCAAAAGTGCTTCTCTCTACATGGCTGCGCACTGATATATATACCTGAGCTTGCTTTGATCTAACTCGGGTATCTGCACATTTCATGGTGCAGCTGCACTCGCAGAGGTCTGATGGAGGTTGTTTATCCTCTTCTCCACCTGCCTGAAGGGGCTGGAATGAAAGATGCCCCACCAGGACTAGGTTAGGAGGCTTCTGCCTGAAGCCAGCTGGACAAGCAGGTTATATGGGGCAACAAAAGGTGGGTGCTGAACCTCTCCAGAAAGTTAAGTGAAAAATTAGAAAAGAGCCCTGAGTTTCTTGGGAAAAGAAAATTACCTGTTATTCTCTCTGGGAGGAGTCAGATACAGGTTTCTTTTAATCACATACCCAGAACCTGTTGGGTTGAGTCTGAACAACACCATTGGAAATGAGGCTACTGGAGCAGAGAAAGAGTGGGAAAGCAGAGGAGGGCAAACACCCTGTCTCTTGCACAGATGTGAGGGGGCAGGAAGAGAAAGAGATTTTTTTGGCCCTTCTGGGGTAGTTCTTGAGGGACATCATTTGTCCTAGGTAAGAATAAAGAAAGGTGAGGGCTCACTGTGAGTATGCTGTGGTAAGGACAGACTCTACTGCATTTGTATTCCAAGGGAGAGATGCACCTGCCTTTTTCACCAGGAGTCACTGATGGCAGTCTCAAAGTTGCCTGTGGAGTCTAGTGCTCTCGGCACTAACATCTGCTCCCTTTTCTGTTGCTGAAGGCTTTTCAGTTAGTTTGTTGGTTGTTTTTTTCTTTAACTGAGAGATGTCTCTGAAGTCTTATTCTGTGTGGGTTCATGACGCTCAGTACCTCTATCAGCTGTTACAGTGTTTTGAGCATTATTCTTGGCAATAGCATATCACTCACTTTTCAGCGTCTCAGTCAGTTCTTGTCACTTTTTTCTCCCTGATTGAGATAGTAAAAAAGTCTGCTTCCATTTCATCTTTATCCCCCGTGGTCAGCTCTGTTTACAGAATCACTTCTTGCTTTTCTTCCTTGGCAAAGCTTTTTCCTGTGGTCTAAAGCCCCTGTGCTGCTGGGGATCTGAGCCCTCTGTGCTGACTCTTTTGTGACATTCCTCGACTCCGTTTCATTTCCCTGTTTAATCATCCTCCTTCTTGCCGTGGGTCGTGCTAGATTGGTTCCTGACATCGCATTTATATACCATCTGCTGACTAATAACATGCAAGGGCTTGGTTTCCACTAATAACAAGCCAGTCTAGTTTAAGACTATTTAGAGATACTGAACCTTGCTTCCCAGACATGGGCATGCAAGCCGGAGCTGAACTCAACTCTTGTCACCTCTGTTCTTGCCATCTAGGCTCTACAGCACCCACTTTTTAACAGCATAATGGACTTTTTTTTCCCCATATCCTAGATTCTTTGTTCTGCTGCTAAACTCAACTAGATCCATTTATTCCCTCGCCGCTTCAAAGGCCTTATGCAAGTCCAGGAGAAGGTCTCACACCTTTATGGGGCTCAGCCTAGCTGGGGAAAGCCTGCCTCGGAAGGGGATTGCCCTTCTCTCTATTGAGTAGTCCTGAGCAGACTTTTGGTGAAAAAGCCTACTTCTGTACCAGGGAATTAGATATGTCTCAGAAAAGTTCTCTGATATTGAGGCTGGTTGGCCTGCAGTGCCCTGCTTCCATGCAACAAAGCTCTCCTTCCCTCCAGACCAAGGCAGCTGTGTGCAAGCTGCCTATGGGAAAGGATCCCTGGCCCATGCTAAATCGAAGCTGTGCCCAGGAGTCCTCTGGGATGCTGCTGGCTGGCCTGGGCCAAAAGCATGCCAGGGGCCGTGCCAGCAATTTGGCAATGCAAATGGCTGGGTTCCAGTTACCGGGAGCGCTCTCTGTGCCTGTTTAACTCACTAGCCAGAAAGAAGACGATCCATTTGCTTCACAGCACCCAGAACCCTGAGGCTTAGTACCAGTTTACACCTCAGTCCTGACACTAAAACATTATACCAAGCTGCAAACTTCTACACAGGATCAGGATTTCAAAATCCGACCCAGACAAGGATGGATAGTGGTTCCCAGGAGCTATGTCTTGCCTCCTTGTCTGTCCTGCTGTACTAGTGACCTCAGCAGCTTTCTTGGGAAAGCAGTCAGTTGAAACGATGCAAATTAGACAGAGGGGTTGGAAAAGGAGTCGAAGTGGAGAATCACGTGTAATTTTATTTTCTGAGAAAAGCCTCTCTTGCGACCGCAGGGAAGAGTGGGATCCTCTGCTTGGAGACAGCATCATGTTGGCTACTAGCGGGCTGCAGCATGCCGGAAGGGCACACTGTGTGAGGGGGTGGCTGCCTAATCCCATGACACTGGCAAGGCTGCACATGGTCCATATCCAAATGTAGCTTTGAGGCATCAGCCTTCTCCCATGGATGCTGACCAGGGGGTAGCAGGAGGTTTTGGCTCAAGTTTTCCCTCTCCCCTTAGCCTCCTTCTCTTCCAAACCCCTGCTGCAGACCTGCAGTTACTCACTGTTCCCGCACAGCACGTGCCCCTGCGGGACCAGGGAATTAGAGGCTGGAAGGAAGAGAAGTGCCAGGGCTGCAACCGGGGAGCAAGAGAGGAGCTAATTCTGGGCGTGAGCACTCCTGGGCCCCCTGCTCTCCCAGCAAATCCTCGCCGGTAGGCTCCACTGCGAGCATCCGGGGAAGCAGGCAGGCTCCTGCTGTCTCCAGGTGGAGCTTTTACTCTAGCTCCCGCAAGGCGCTGGCTAAGCTTGGCGAAGGACGCAGCAAAGCACAATGTGAAATTGCCTCGGCGCTTGAGCACACATGAGCCCTAAACAAACCCCAGCCTAACGCTCAATCCCCATCTCTCAAATCCTAATTAAACATCCACCAGTAATTCTTCTGTTAACCCTCTCCGGTCAGGGCCGAGTCAGGATCTTTTGAATTGGGCCCTTGGGCTCTTTAGGCTTCTGCTCTGGATCCCCTACCTACAGGATTTAATTAAAGTGACCCAGTTTATGGCTGGGAAGGCAACAAAGAGTAACCCCCTGCTCCTTCCCACATCAGCCCTTCTAATAACATCTGACAGCACTGGCAATATTGCTCTGCACTTTGGGGAGGTGGAGAGATCCGCAGGTGGACCTTTTCCCCTCACCTTTTGCATGTTGCTCTTTCTTTTAAAAAAAATGTGCTCTATGGCTTCTTACTCTCGGGGCAAGTTGGCGCTGGCATGGGAACTTATGGGGAAGAGTGAGCCAGCGCCTGCTGTCTAAAAATTGGTTTACAGGTGGGGAGGCCCCCAGGGTACCAGCTGCCTCCTGTTTCCTCTGGGTAAGCGAAGGAACACAGGTGCCTTGTGACGAGAAACAGGTCAGGTGTTTTTGTTACAATAGCCTTCTGTCAGAAATGAGCTTTCATGTGTTTCCCGGAAATTACGATGTCATCACCGATGTTTTTATTTTGTTGATTGGGGGAAGGGAAATGGATAAAAGTGCAAATGAAGCTGAACCAGGATGGAGGAAAGAGGTTAGACAATGTTTAAATGGCACACATGATTGTTTTCCTTTTTTGAAATTACTCAGTCATTGAGAAATAACTTTCTTAATAAAAATGATCAAAATGAAATATAGCTATAATTTCATTATAACTAGTGCTCTTATTGACCCAAAACATTATGTCTGCATTTTTCTGCTCTACTTGAAAACAGATTAACCAGACTCTGGTTTTACCCAACACCAGTCAACCTCTTTTTGGTGGACCTTCTTTTGTGGTGTTCATTTGCCCTCCTCTTTTGGCAGCACTTGGCTCTGGAACTGTTTGTTGTAGGAAGCCATTCCCCTGCTGTAGAGAACAGACCATGTTTAAAAATGTGTTTGTTAGGACATTTGCACCAGCTAGAGATGACATACAAATTAACCAGATTGTTATACTAAAGCCCGGGCTGGATTAGCCCCTTGCAAGCACAGGGAAGAGAAGAATGCAGTCATGTTGGGAAAGGAGCAAAGAAACAGCCTGTTATTTTGCGACCTGTAGAAAGGACCCAAGAACACCAAGTCTCTGACAGGGAGATTCTGTAGTCTTTTGGGCTCACTGTCAGCCCTGGCTATAGGTCTCGCTAGGATCCAGCTTTGCAAGCCCCTCTGCATGTTCGCTAGGTTGAGAGTCTCTCCTCTCCCAGCCTCTGCACTGCTTCCCTGCACACAGGGATGGGGCTGCAGGGGTGTGTAATTTCATATGACTTGCTCTAGTATTAATATCTCCATATGCAGCAGTCATTGCAGTAAGAATAAACTGTTATTTTTTATTTTAAATGGTTAATATTCATCAAATGTTTATGAAAATACTTAACCCATAATGATGACAAACACAGTGCCTAATAAAGATGGAAGTGAAGATCCTCTTTGTGAATATGTAATCAGAAGAGTAAAGAAAATTACATTAAAAAGACTTCATTATGCCATTAAATGTGTGAAATGACTTTTTCTTCTCCATTTTAATTTTAGCATATTTCTTTTTTTTTCTTTTTAAATATCTCTGACACTTTCATGAGATGGGTACATAAAGAAGCATTGGCTGCTGTAACAAGAACTCTGACTGGCGGCATCCATCATTCTCAACCAAATTTTCATTTCATTTATCATTAAGAAAAATCAACACCATTTCTACCAATGATTGTCATTTTTTTCCTTTATTTTCCTTAGGGAGAGAGAGATCCTTATTATCGTTCCGAATGCAACACGTAGAGCTGCAGGCCCAGAGTCGTTACCCCCCAAAGCAGGGGCTTACTGGTGTGCAAGTACATTTTTGTCTGACACCCTGGGGCTTGGAACTGGCACCTCTGGAACTAATAGGGTGAATCTCTGCTGTTTGAAATAAAAAAATGAGGGCTTTTGGTAGACTCCTTTAGGTCTGTGTATTGATAGCTCCAGGCAAAAACGAGTCAGACTGTAGGTGCCGTGTGTTTCACCACCTAGGAAGCTGCCCAAAACTTCACAGTCCCAGACCAGTCCTAAATGATGTGCAAGCTCCCATTCGTGTTGATACCGTAAGCTGAATTGCACTATGATGGTAAATCCCTACAGCTAGAAGGAGGGAACACGATTACCTAGATAGGGGCTGTGACAGACCTCTCTGGGGAGGTGGCAAAAAAGATGCCACTGAGCACAACTCTAGTGACAAAAAAAGGTCCATGAGGAAGCACAAAGCTAGGTGTACCTGAAGGCCTAGCCTACGCTACCCAGCCTACACTGCCCAGCCCGGCTGATCAGCCGGGGAGAAGAGGCTGCGCGGTTCCATTTTAAAAGGCAGCAGAGCACGTGTGCTTCCAGGGGAGGCTTGTGAAGAAATCAGTTACGGCTTTCTTTTAAGAAAGAAGGAAAAGAAAAAAGAAAGTATTTATTTTAGTTGCGGGTTAATTTAAACAATTAATGTTAGCTTTTGGCAAGAAACTCTAGTGGCTCTGTATTTAACATGCACCTTTATTGCAACAGCGCTTCAAACCAAAACATGTTCTCGTCTATTTAGGCTCTTCTGTTGGACTCATCTCCATGGCAGCCAAGTAACATACACCTCTGCTGCATCACCCGAGGCACGTCCCGTATGTAGATATCTAGGGAGTAGGTATGTCTGCTCTTACCAGGACTTTTTCTGAGAAGTATTACAACTGACTCTGGACTTCTTCCCCTTTACAGAAGAAATGTCTCTTTGGTAAGCTAAGCTTACCAAATGCCAAATCTGATGGCTCCCAATTTGTGAAAGATTTGAAGATCACTGCAGTTTTTGTCAGCTGTATATTTTCAGAAACGTGGCCTCAGTTGTGTGGGGACGTTGTGCCCTTTCACACCATTGTCTTGCTAGCTCTCCCTCCAAAGCTCAGGAGGGACTTTGATGGGAGGTGATTCAAGCATAGGTATTCTTTGGATAAACAGCTTGTGAAGAGGGCTGGAAGAGTTATGAGGGGGAGGAGGGTCCACAAACCAAACCTGTAATGAAGAGACTTCCCAATCAAAATGTGATCAAAGAGGCTGCTGCCTTCTCTCAGCCTACTCCTTTCCATCTGAAACAGCTGACAAATGGTTGTGTTGTGTTAGCAATTACAGTTCTCTGAAAGTGATAAATTATTGCGATTATTCCTAAATACAGGACTTTTACGTGTATAATTAATACATAGAAGAGAATATCTGATAAGTGGTAGGCCACGTTCCAGTTCCATTTACACCATAATAGATCTGGAGTAGCTCCAGCTGTCCCTGTTCATGGAAAGCTGCTGTTAAATTGGGCTTGCACACTTGAAGTACCTTGCAGAAGTCTTCCTTGTCAGAGCAACAGAGAACATAGTACGGCTCATACGTTTTAGTTCCCACATCTAAAAATCTCAGTTCTTAGGTCTCTCTTTCCCAATGATCTGCTGACAACCTTCTGCAGCAATAAGAGGGGACTTGTCTCTTATATACTACACTGATATGTCCAATAGCAAGTCCTAACCTTTACTTCAGGCTCTGAGTGCAGTCTAGCCCTGAAGTCACCTTATTGCAGGTGAAAAATATGGGTGTGGAACACATACCGAATCACCTGTTGATTGTGCTAAAGGACAAGATGCACAGCCTCCGTCACAAGAACCTGCCTTCTCTCCTGTTGTCTGTCGGTGTTGAGGGAAAGCCAGTCCTACATTTCTTCCAGCTCAGTGCTTCCCTGGAGCACAGGTACTGTGCTCAGAGCTCAAAGTCTCTGATGTAAGGCTGGCACTAACAGCAAAAAATACTCTGAACACAGACCCAGCATAAGAATAGGAAAAGGAAATTGTACAGTAATATAGTCTCCTGACACGGTTACCCATTAATGCCAGCTTTAAAGGTTAATGCAATTTAACTCGCTCTCGGCTATTACTCTGAAATAACATACCAAAGCCTCCTCTATAAGCAGATAACAGATAAGGATGCTTTATGATAAACACCCACAATAAAACTGCAGAACTTTACAGTGTTATGCTTGCAGGAGTGGCAGATTTGCTTTTACTTGTGCATGTGTGTGTATGGAGGAAAGCAGAGAGGAGAGGAGAGAGCTGGAAGAATAATTCTTGGCTGTTAGACTTTCAGATAGTTTGATAAATCTGTCTTGTGTGTGTCGCTTCTTGCCAATACAATGGAAATGAATTGACATATTGCGTGTCTGCTGCAAGTTGAGTTTCCTTCTGCATTGGCAGAAACAAAGGCGCTGCTATACAAACCACCCATGAGAAAATTTGTTGAGTTTTATTTATTTATTTATCTTTTGACAAGGCAAATCCCATCAGCTTTACTGTATAACAGCAAATGTAGAGCTTTCTCTCCCCTCCTTTTTCTGTTTTAATGTTCTGCAAAATGATTCAGTGTTGAAGTTTTTCTTCAAAATAATAATTGAAAAAAAGCATAATCACGTTTCATTACAGAAAGTGTGAGGTAACTTAGTGCAGGACTTACTTTGTCTCCTTGTGGAATACACAGAAGATACATAAGCATACACTGCCTGGGGATTATTGTAACTTCTCATTAACATTGCTAAAACACTTTGAGATCTTCCATTATATTCTTTTACAGGTTAAAGGACAATATTTGCATGTCTATGGGACAGTGAAATATTTTTATTAAAAAATATTAGCCTTAAAATTTTAGGGCTCAAAAAAGATACCGTAGGTTTTTTGTGTCAAACACATAAAACACACACATGCACACACAAGCATGCAGGGAGTGCTGATTCTTGAATTACTAGGCAAAAAGCACCCTGGAGAGACAATCTACGAGCTCTGCTGCAAAGGGCCTGTTCAGGACTCGCGAGACAGATCCACTCGCTCTGACTTCTTTGCACTCAGAGTCTCCCCCCCTCACCAGCGTGACACTGCCAGCCCTGCTTTTGCCAAAACGCTGACATTAGCAAGCAGTGTCAGAGACTTGCACTGTGATTTTGTACAGATGTGCCTTGCCTCAGCTTTCTGACTTTCCCTTAGTCCTTTGAATTACCTTTTATACAAAGCTGATTAAGTCTTTATGTTTGCAGGGCAGTAGGGCTTTTTTTTCTCCCTCCAGAATTGTCTGTTGTTCCTCAGGATGCTGTCATTTTTCTGTTCAGCATCTCCCTTTTCTGCTTCACATTTTCTTTGCCTTTTTGCTGGAATATGACATTGCCTTGAATTCTGGGATGTATCAGGCAAGGGTATTTTCAGAAAGGGAAGTATTTTAGCAGTACACTGATATGAGGGACTGAGGAGGACTCGCTTAAAATATTGTGGACAATTTGGGTCACTTCTGATCAAAAAAGGGAAAGTGACATATAGTAAAGAGTTGTGAGAATGATTAGGAGAAGTGGCAGACCTTTAAAAAGTGTGTGTGGGAGGCTCGGTTGGACTAGCAAAAGAAAGATGAGGAGGAGTACAGTTTTTCTTCATAAATACACTTTTTGTAAATACCAGGGGGAGAATTGTTTCAGCTGAAGAAAAGCAGTGCTAAAAGATCAGATGACTATAAATTAGCTTGGAAATCAGGAGAAGGTTTCTAAACTTCAAAGGAATGAAGTTCTGGCCTTCCATACAGGATAACAAGGGCAAGGAACTTAAATAATTAAAAAGTAGAGCTTGCTGAGCTCATAGAAGGAATTACACTGCATTTATATTTTAATTAATTAATTTCATGCTTCAGAGCTCCCACTGACCACTATTGGGGTAAAGAAGGAAGTCCCTTCATTTCCTAGTCCTTTATTCTCTTGCCTGTGTATGTAAGGGTGGGAGGAATGAGGAGTAGGGAGGTGGCAAATTGATCTTCCTTTGAAGCATTAAATTACCCAAACAAGAAATTGGCCAAGGCTAAAGACAGGATAGTAGGTGGGTTATGTTGGTGCTCCTTGTGGTACTGCCTGACTGATGTGTCTTGAATTAAAAGCATTGATCGGGTGGGGGATCGGGAAAGAATTTTCTTCTGGACCGAAGAGCAAGGATTGTTTAGAGTGATTGTTCATCTGGTCTTCCTCTATAGCCATGTGGAGCATGATCGACTCTCAAGAAATATCTGAGTGTGCCCACCTGCATGCATTTTCATGAGTCTAAGATTTTCCCAAGGCCCTTCATCCATCCCATTGTCTTGGTTGGACATGTTATAGTCACTGCAGCATTTGCTTTTTTGCATCAAGCGTTGTAAGGTTGCAGTGTTTTCTGACATATAACTGGAATTGGGGATTGAAGCAGAGGTTATGGATGTTTCTCTACTTAATGTCTATTTCATTGTTGTCTGTAGTATTTGGGGGCTGGAATTGATAACCTGTGTGGTTGCCTTCTGTTCTAATTCTGTTCAGTGAATATTTTCTCTCTTCTTTATTTTTGCCACTGCCTTTGAATTATTTGGCTTATTTCCCTCTGCTTTTATTCTTTCTCCCCTTTCTTTTTTCCTGCTTTGTTGACCTTCCTCTTTTGATTTTTTCGCCCATTCTCTGCAGGTTAATTTTGTCTTGTCCTACAGTTCCTAATTCCCTCCTTCTGCCTGTCAGCCCTTTCTCTGGAGTTGTCTCAGTTGCAGCTAAAACATAGCTCCTGGCACCCAGTGCCAGGAGACATAACTTTCATTTCCTTTTATTCCCATCCCTATGGAATAAGCCTTTTAATGTGTGCACACTGAGTGGAGGCATGCCACACCACTGCCACGACATTCCTTTCACCTTCACATCTGTCTTGGCAGTTCTGAAGTCGGGAAACAAGAAGTAATGTTTGCACATGTGTCCTGACAATGACAGGCATCAGACAGAGAAGACTCTGGATTTCCTGCTTGATGTTCTTATGCCAAGAAGTTCTGCTGAGTAGCAGCAGGCTGGTATCATATTTATTCGTTTCGCATGCCTGCCAAGGTGGTGGAGCTGTGGGCTTAGATATACTAGGCTTCTGATGATGCCCATGAACTCTGCTTTTCCATGCTAGCCTTTTATTTTGGGGAATAAATCCTTCTTCTGTAGTGCCTTTTCTGGAGAGCAGCAATGCAAGAAGTATCCAAAGGACCTGCTGGCTATCTTGGCATCCCATTCCAAAGACCTTATGAGTAGAACTAGTTCTGAATTATTCCACAAAAATATTTCTGTTATATTCCATGGGAATTTTTGAGTTTGTAGACACCAGTTGCTTTTCTTGTAATGAACAGTGTTCAACGAAACTTCTGTTTAGAAAATTTTCTCAGAAAAGGAGAGAGCTCTGCTGTGGAATATCCATTAACCAAGTGCTCGTTTTATGAGAGAGGGACAGCTTCAGGTCTCCATTCTTCCTGATTCAGACCAAGGACTCAAATCCTACGTGAACTGCATCTCATGTAAGCTCCCAGATACAGTGTTATCTGTGAGTAGCTAAACTCTTATTCAGAATGACAAAACACATCATATAGCAAGAAACTAAAGATGTCGTAAAACACAGACATCTACTTTGACCATAGGTCTGTGAATCTTGTGTCAGAAAGAGTACTGAAGCAAGAATGAGTGGGACACATACTATTTTGACAAGAAGGAAAAGGAAAAAAGAGAAAAAAGCACTTTTAGCTCAGACAATGCCAAGGCCTAGCAGCGTAACAGCCAGGAAAAGGACATGAAAATTCCTGATGGGAATCCAGGCTACAAGAGATGGTGAAGGTAGACGAGTAAGAGGTGCTGAAAGAAAGTAGAGCCTTCATTCCTTGATGGATAATACTTCCTTTCACCATAGAAATCTGAATGAAAAAGGCAGGGAAAATATAGATTTCAGCAGTATCTGAAGTAAGTTGGGTCCTATATCTAGTCTCACCACTCCATCCCTTCTTTCTTTTCAAATGATAGTTTCAATCTTGTGAGAGACTGGCTGCTTCAGGAAAGTTGTTTCCAGAGTTTTTATCTGACTTAAATCAAGCAACCAGAGGAGAAGTGCCCTGCGAGACCCCACATTGCATGCAGCAAAAGCCTTGGAGCTACTCAGCTGAAACAGTTCAATTCAGCAGCCAAAGAACTGGAGGAGAATCTCACACCATCCTGCAGGGTGATGGTTCATAAGGGGATGTTTGAGCTGGCCCAACTTCACACATGCAAATACGCAACGAGTGAGTCAATGCATCGTTTCTAGTGCTCCGGCACAGCCTGTGCCAACTCTGGCTATGGAGAGCTGAGTGAGAAACGTCCTTTGGCTCTTTGTACCGCTGAGAGGCAGCATATTCTCAGAGGGACTCCAAACCTAACAAGACAGCCCAAAGCAATGCCTAGGGAAAAGGCAAGTGCAGGCAGTGCACTGAGCTCTGTAGTCAACTAGAGAAGGGACAAAATCACATCATTTCTGTCCCTTCTCTGAAACGTTTATGCCTTCGAATGTCAATGTGGCTACTGAGCCTTCAGCTTGCACATCCCTCAGGCAACAGCAACCACCCCTCCAGAGACTTTTTAAAGAGTTGAGTGATTTCTTAGGGCTGTTCTGAAGCAAATTAGTTTAACTCCTTTGTGCCTGAAACTGAAACTCCCTTAATTGATGAAACAGCAGCAAAAATGTCAGGTCAACAGAAAATTCTGACACTCTCTGGCTGCCCAACGCCAAAAGAACAAAAACAATGACAAGAAAATAAATGCCAGGCATATAACCCATTCCACCATATTTCTGTCCCTTCTTCAGGTCTTTTTCCAGCGTAGTGTCATGAATGAGAAGAGAAAACACTCTGGAGGAGCTCAGGCACAGAGAATCAGAGGAGGGTAGGCATAACTGGCAGATGAGCATCAGGACAGACAGCCTTTCAGAGATTCTCTTTTAATATTTTTTAAAGACCTTGGCTTGCTTTGCCTTTACTCTTTGTGACAATTTCATACCTGTTCTGTGATGACTGCTTTCTCTGTCCTCTAAATCCTGTTGATGACAGAACACCACATATTGCATTTCCACTGCAAATCAGGAGCGTAATGCCCTGGTGAATGAACTTGGGAATTGTTCTCTCTATGTAACTTTTCTTCTCTTGCACGGCCTCAGGTGAATTCATTTTTTTTTTAAAGTCCTAGAAATTGCCTGCTTACAGACTTGTAGCTTCCAACCACCGAAGTCCCGTGTGGCTCTTCTTAATTGTCCATATAAATTGCTTTCTATTTTGGACACCATGAATATCTCAACAGCATCTGCTTCTCCCTTCTGGGCACCACCAACTGTGCATGAAATTCCCTCAAAAGAGGCCAGGTAAGATCTCTTTCCCATTGTTGAAAAAATAAAGAAATAAAGGAAGTTACACAAAGGACGAGCTGACTTCCCAGCACGCTAAGCAGGTGAAAATGTAATAGGGTCTGGTATTAAGCCAAGAGAAAGAAGATGCCAAACAAGAGTAATCCATCTGTTCATAGCCACCTTCCAGCCAGAATGAGGACCATCGTGCTCAACAGATTTCTTCACCAGGAGCTGTTTTGGTACATTGCTTAGCAGCAGCAACTCTGTACAAGACATAGACAGGAAATGGATGGCTGTATAGGCTGAAACTGTGAGAGGACTCCAAAGGATGGCTAGGGGGCATATTCCTTCTTCAACTCTTTTTTAGCACCTTCCACTCTGCAATCTCAAAGCACATTTACAATTCACATTGACCACTCTAGAGTCTGCTGCCTGGGAGAGTTGGGTATCATTCCCTTTATTCTACTGATGAAGAAAATGAAGCAGAGAGCGAGATTAAGTGATGATTTTGGTATCTCATAGCCAGTCAGAGGCAAAGCCAAGAATACTATTGATACGTCCTGACTTTCTAAATGAAGCACAAGACCACCTTTCCTAACGAAAAGTCTGCCAGAAAGTCTCTGCCAAACAGTCTTGAACAGACAATTCTTCTGTTTTTAAAGAAGTTGAAAATGGCCCTCTGAGCATTCTTGCCACCATCAGGCACTCAAATGCACCATAGGACTAGGTCTGCACTGGAAAAGGTCTAACTTACCAGTGGGCTTACGTGAACGAGAGACTTCTGCTCCAAGCAAGAGTGAAGACAGAGCAATTTGTGTTAGCAAACACAGAGTGAAAAGCATGTCTTGTTTTTTTCTTCAACTTAGACATCTCTTTGAGAAAGTGCCTCTCCCACATCCCTTTCTGGAGATTGCTGGGTATCTCAGAAGGTGTCCTACTCCAATATTACATCTCCTCCAGTCATCCCCTTCTGTCTGCCAGCCTGACCTTTTTTTAGGAGATATGGCAAAATCATTGCCCAACTGATATGGCTGCAGGCATGAAAACGAAGTGTGAAAAACTGCCAGACACAGTGCCAATCTTATTATTATGAGTCAAAGCTGCATTTTCCGCTCGGCGTATAATTGTGCTTTGGACTGGATGGGTATAAATTGAAGATTGGCTACAGCATACATGTTCATTATATTGAAACTAAAACAAAGCTGAATTATCAGAGTCAGGGAGGGAATGTGTTTTCCTATGCACTGTGTTGGCAGTGCCATCTGAGTGCCTCTGCATTATGCTGTTTTCATGTCTCGGTTTGGAAGGAAAGGGAAAAAAAATGATGTGACATGGAGGGAAGAGGTGCTCAAAAGAAGGTGTTGATTTTCTTTTCATTGGCCACACTGTTCTCTCCTTGCACTCTCCCTTGCTAACTGTTCAAGCTCCGAGTGTTAAAGAAATTGCTGAGGCTGAGTTTGGGAGAGGTGGACCACAAGTGCCAGAAGAGGAGAAATCAGGTGATTTGCTGAGAATAATGGAGAGAAGTTGTATTTGCTGTTTTTCTGTTGAGAGCCCTTCAAAGCCACTTTTTTCCAGTATAGCTTGATATTAGCCAAGGAGGTCCTCTTAGATTCCATTGCTGCTCCCAGGTATGACATGGACAGCATTTCTTTCTGTATTTCTGACCAGGTAGTCTTCTTCTCACAATGACCTGACTTACCTTAACTCTCCACATGCAACACAGATACCCTGCTCCCTGCTTTTGATACCTTTTTGTTTTTTCACGTGGCACAAGGTGCAGTTTTGGATCCCTTTACTGTGCTACGTTTGCTGTTCAGTGTGCTGAGAACTTTCTCCCTGATCCCTTTGCCCTCTCCATCACTCTTCCCGTTGTCTGGCTTGGTTCAGACTAGCAGCTGACAGTAGGCCACATTTGGAAAAAAGCGTGTTTCTTTCCTGTGTCTCCCTTACAGTTTGAAGGTCCACACCGTGGGTACTGCGTGATGGTCTAAGGCTCTTTTGGAGGCTGTGTTTTTGAAAGCATCATGTGCTATGGCTGTTGTGCTCAGCCAGGCATTCGACTAAACATTATTTGGGATTGGAAAGGGGCTATACTTTCTTTTCTTTCTTTCATTGGATACTGTGAGTCAGAGGAGCTTTTATGAAGGGTTGGACATGGTGAGTCATTTCAATCTCTATGTCTGTAAGTATTATTTTATAGCATCTAGTTACTTTTGTTATAGGTATTATGAGATAATAAATAAATAAAATATTATGACTTAGTGACTGCAATGCTGATTCTGTTAACAGGCTTATTCTCCCTCTGTTACCTATATTTGTTTAAAGTGGCTTCATTTAACATTTATGTAGGCTTTGGTGCAGAGAAAATGTGTTACAACAAGAGTTTGTCCTAAGGGATCCTTAGAGTACTAACAGCTACATCATCTACAGAGGCAGATATTGCTAAACACTGATACAAAAAGACATCATCTAGTTCACTTAAAATCATTTTTTACACACTTGTTTTGCAACAAAACCCTGTGAAAGTTAATCTGAGCTTATCCTTTTGCCTTTTTGTTGAAGGCAAAGAGGTACAGGCATTACCTGGGCACTGAGTGGAAGATGAATGCCATCACATTGCTCTGATACAGCTCCAGCAGAATAGATTGTATTGCTCCAGTCATGGTACGTGAAGAAAATTCACTTTCTTTGCTCATCTAACTTCTCTGCCCCACTCCATCAGTGGATTCCAGCCTGAACCTGGGCTTAATCATCTTCCCCTAAGGTCAGAGAAAAATTCAGTGCCAGAGTCTGCAGTAGGGGGAGAAAAGAAAAAAAGGAAAATCAGAAAATCTTCTTTTCTGGTATGCCTTATGTTTATTTCTCATTACGTGGCTTTGGGCTTCATCTCATTATTTCTTTGTACTGTGCTTTTGCTGTCTGATAAGCAGGGTTGATGCTAATAATAACCTCCTGCATCCTGCGTAATGCTAAGAGCCTGCAACTTGTCCGTATGAAAATTGAAATTCTTATTACTACAAAATATTTATTTTCTGGTAGATGCCTCAGAACTATTCCCCTTAATGGAACCCTGTCTTAGTCTGCTGTAACTACCTTCTCTTGGGATCAAAAGAAAATTCCCAAAGAGAAAAGCATGTATATTCACGT
This sequence comes from Fulmarus glacialis, assembly GCF_000690835.1. Taxonomy (NCBI): domain Eukaryota; kingdom Metazoa; phylum Chordata; class Aves; order Procellariiformes; family Procellariidae; genus Fulmarus; species Fulmarus glacialis. The sequence goes on along the minus strand of NW_009203545.1, from coordinate 7,685 downwards.
CAAGTTTGGGTTCCAACATGCTGGTTTGCTCTAGGGGTATTTATTTGAGACAGGAAAGGTCACTTGTTCCTGAAAGAGCAAAATCAGTCTCTATGCTATGCTCCATATTCCATACTGGTAAGTAAATAGTACTTCGGGATATCAAGAAAAATTCAGAACAAACACAGTCTATAGGACAGCAACAGAAATAATTAGGAATACATAAAAGTCAGTCATAAATAGCCTAGAGAAAAAGACCAGTGAGATAGTTCTAGAAGAACTGGGTTTGTTTGACTTAAAAAAGGGAAAACTGAGAGGATAACAACAGTCTTCAAGAGCATAAGTTGTGGAAAAGACAAAGAGAGGAAGTGATTCTCCATGGCCATGATGGATAGGACAAAGAAGTAATGGGTTTAAATTACTTTAAACAGTAAGAAAGGTTCAGGTAAGACAAAGATTGCTTCAGGAGGTTGTGCAGTCTCTGTCATTAGATGTCATTAAGAACATGTTAGATAAATAAGTTTCAGGAATGACATAGATGTATTTGATTCTGATCTGAAGTCAGGAAGATGGACTAGATGACCTGTCATGGTCCCCTTCAGCCCTCTGAATAAGACAAAAAAATTTTATACCGTACTTGTAGTAAGAATGTTGTGGCAGCTGTGATGGCTAAGGATATCAGCAAGGCAAAGTTTTATCAGACAGACTGAAACGGGTCTTTTATTAGACTGATTGTAGACCTAAGAGAGACAATATAGCTTGAAATTTTCTGCTTCCAACCTGAAAAAATAACTCTTATGTCTCTTTTTCCTCCCATTTTTCTCTATTTGCCTAATAAAAGATGTACCTT
>NW_009203545.1:1176-6830 GCF_000690835.1 Fulmarus glacialis | reverse complement strand
TTCCCTACAAATTTTGCCTTGCTTAGTCCATCCCTTGCAAAGACTAAGGATATCTGGGAAAAGTTTTGACATTTCTACAGTGTCTTTGTTCTTCAGAATGGATTGTAGGAATTATTTTTGTATGTTACCTTGAACAACAACTACTGGTCAAAATGGTCTTTTCAGAATATTTGGTTTTCATTTCGGCTTTGATTATTTGTAGTTGTTCCAATGAAGCATGCGATATTTCATCCATTTCCAGTTTGCACAAACATACAGATATGTCTCTCATGATGTGAAAGATTTTGAAAGGCATTGAAATACACTTGGTCTTTTCAGTATTCAGGGGAAAAAAAAAGAAAAAAAAACAACAAAGAACTGATCACACCAGCATTTTTGGAAAGTGTGTTTGAAAAGTGCCTATGTTGAAGGACAGAGTTTGTTAGAAAAAAATTGGGTATCTATCAGTGGCTATCTTTTTCTGCAGCATTATCCAAGCTTTAAGGCTCTGCTTAACTGTGTCATTCCTGTTCTGGGGACATCACTTTTCTCTATGCTGGAAGAGGACCTCACTTGTCATTTTTTTCAAGGCCATTCTGTCAGGATATATTCCCTTCCTGCCATGGAAAGATCCATCTCTCTTAGAGTTTCTCAATGCCCAGCATTGCTGTGAACACCTATTCCTACCTACAGAATATATATGTTTAAGCTCTCCAGAAAGACATTTCATAATACGGGAGTGGAAAGAAAGAATGAGCTGTCACTGGAAGGAGTCAGAGATGGTTTATTGTTTTCTACCAGTTCCCCAAATCCTAAGACTGGAGGGTTGGTGGATTGGACTAAGTTGCATCTACCATAGTTCCATGCCTCAAAAACAATGAGTTTGTGCTCGTATGAAACAATCTGATATGCTTGGAAACCTGGTACTGGATCAATATAATTCAAAACAGTCTGTGGCCAGAAAAGCTAGGACCAGAGAGAGAAGACTGGGACAAAGGGACAATTCGCACTGCTCAGAAATACAAATTCCTTCAAGCAAAAGTATATCTCACCCCTCTCACAATCAGAACTTCTTTAAATTTTAAGAAAGCAACAGGACATGTTACTGAAAAAGTGGGAGAAAAGAACCCTCTGTATGTTATGCTAAAAAAAAAAGTGGCTTTGGGCCTGAGCAAACCCTAGAGGTTATGAGAAGGGACTGTTTGTGAAGTTGCAGTTGTCTGTGGACTTCTCTAGGAAATCATAAGACATTGGCTTAACAAGTTGCGCTTATTAACTGAACCATGATAAGTAACTGTATGTTCTCTGATGTACAACAAATGCCAAGTAAAGCACAAGTCTTTAAGCCTCTGCCGAAGTGGGCTAAGCTAATGTGTTTTCTTTGCACCAGTGAGCTACCAGTCAAGAAGAGATATTGTGGAAACACAGATGTGCATCTGAGCACTTACACAAATATCGGCCTAATATCCAAACATCTGTTCTATGCTGGTCTTCTGCTTCCATCCTCATTGCAGGATTTAGGCACTTTCCAGAAGAGCATGCACTGGCACTATTAAGGCATGGCTTATTCCTGGAGAGGGAAGGTACCGTACAGTGCATTCAATAGTATTCCAGCTGATTTTAGGACTTTAAGATTCTTTAACATAAATATGTTTTTCACTTTGCTTTTTTCCCTCGTTTTTTGATACATATAGACAGCAAATTCACATTATGCTGAAGATTAGCACTGTTAAAGAAATAAACCTGGTACCAGGAATGAAGTCATAAGGCTTGGGGTAGTCTGTGGAAGAACCACCCCTAGAAATCACAATATCAATACTTGTCACCATATCAACACTTGGCACCAAGAAAACTCCATCACTTGACCAGGGAAGTATTCCCTTCATGGGAGAGGGGTGGCAAAGAACAGCATCTGCAACCGAGAGCTTTCTGCAGTGTTTTTAATATCTTGGGCCCAGGCTATGAGGATAAAGAACAAGACCGTGAATTTTGCTGTGAGTTCTGTGGGGAGCTAGTATAGGCAGCAAAGTAAGATGTGCTCAGACTTGTTCATATTGCTGTAGGGAGCTGTATCAGCTGGACTCTTCAAAGGGTCATTGCAGTCCTGTAAGCCAAACAGAAGTGACAAAAGCTTGACTACCCAAGGCCAGGACATGAAGTGCCAGGATGGAGTGGAGTCATCTAGCCAAACAGGGATTGCAGAGAGCTCTACCTCGGCATGCTCAGTCCATGACAGAGGGCTCTGGGACCTGTCCTAGAGACTGCCTGAACAGACTGTTTGTGGCTGTTCACAATATGTAAAGGCTGCCACAGAGGGACCATAAACTATTCAAAGTGCTTTCTTTTGCCTGACAGCATAATCTCCATCTTCCTTGGGTTCAGCTTGCACAATCTGTTCTTCATCCACAGAGTCCATCATGTCCAAGAGATGAATCACCCTGATCTAATGGGCTCATCATAAGCAGTGAAATTAAGGCAGACTTCTCTAGGTCTAAAACTGAGGCACCTGGGTTCACATTCTCCCACCAGATGTTAGACAGGAGTGGACTGACAACTGCTCCGATGGGTCTCTGTGGGTGGAGCCATGAAGGCTGGAAACATGCTGATACTGCCAAGAGTTTTGGTATAGGTCTATAGGCTACTTATCAATGCTTTGTCAAGGCTACACATTCCACACAATGGGATAGGATATTCCCAAACCAAATACTCTTCTTTATTTTCTCATATTTAGGCTGTATTCTGTCAATTTTAATGCTACTCCATTTCTTTTTATCTGTATGCTTCTTCTCCTACCACTTCTGCTATAGGACCTTGAATTAATGCAATAGCATTTGTTGTGTAAGTTTTGGTGGCTTTTGTAAGAGAAAAGGGTGGGATACAGATGCAGGTATAGGACTGGCACACTGCTACACTTCACAAGTTGCAACAAGCAGACTCATCAGGACTGAAATATGTGACTCCACCACCTTTGAGATGCAGCAATCCACAGATTTCAGATCCAGATCTGAACTGTCAGTATAATTTTAGGACATCAAGTTGAATATAAGCCTCCAGTTTAAACTGCCTTGAAGAAAGAGACTTCCTATAAAATGTGTGGACATGGCTGGACAATGTTTGAAGGGTTAAAATTGAGTTTAGAAGAAGAAGTCAACTGAGTGAAAAGAAAATCGTTTTCTGGTTTGGTGGCCAAGCCAGAAGTGCAGGGGAAAAGAGGTCCGGTTTGGATCAAAAGAGAAATTTTGGAATGGATAGGGAAATGAGCTGTTTATTTCACTGTAGCTTGAGAAGTTAAATTTAGGTGGCCAGTGTTTCTTTTGAATGTCAATGTCATGTTCTGTTTTGAGTTATTTAATTCCATTTTAAAATATATACATGTATTTTCTTGTTTTCTCTACAGAGTTGATCAATTCTTAAAAGAGTATGAAAAGGTTAAGGTTTGTTTAGGAAATGTCAAAGTGAAATATTTCAGTGTATTAAAAACTTTTTAATGAAAATATCTCATTAGAACTCCTCCATTACCCAGCTTTTCTGTTTATTTATTGCAAGGATTTTCCCCTAAGGACAGGGTAGAATGCTAAAAAAGGTGGGTTAGTGAAAAGTATTTGCTAAATCAGGATGAAACGGGAAAGTATTCTGCTCTTCCTAGTCTCTATTTTTGAAAGCCATTTTACCATTCCTCATGATGTTATTCTCTTCTTTTAAGGTGGACTATCAGTTCATCATTTGGGTCATCACTTTTAAAGCACTAAATCCTAGTTACATTTCTGCCATGTACACTACAATTTAGTCCAGCCTAGGACTTCTTTTGTATAGACCTTCTGTAGCTCTAGGTAATTAGGTGAAATCTGACTGCAGGTTTTAATGTCTTCAAAACCCAGTTGCACTACTTGTGAGTTCTGCTTTGGCCCAGAGTCTTTTTTTCAGGAAAAAAAATAAAATTAGTAGAGGCACAAGATTTTGAAGCTTTGCCACAAGCTCCTTGAGTGACCTTAGGGAGAGCACTGGAAGTTTTTTTACATTGGTTCCCCATCTGTAAAATGGAGACAAATGACACTTAACCACACCACTAGGGGGTATTTTGAGGCTAAATTATTTAATGTTTCCAAGGCTCTCGAAGCCTAAAGTGGTGAGCCCAGTAGAAAAGCCTACATGTTACATAAACCCATTACACAGGCCTATGCAATTAGAAGTGATAATAAACTTCCTCTATTCATGTGCAGGAGATAGTTTTTAAATATTAATAATGGGGGGGGGGTTGTTGATGTTGTTGTTTTTCCAAATGCCAGATGTGCTGCCTCTGCCTCCAAAATGAAGAAGGGGAGTGCGAGTTCATCTGAAAGAGCAAAGCCACTCAAATATTTACACGTTATATCAGTACAGTGAGAACTTCAGCTCACCATGAGTGGAGCCAGCAACCCCCATTATCAACTTTGTAGAGACAAAGCAGTCATTGTTAACCTGTACTGGCTTTTGGAGGTCCCAGACAATGTTGTTCACATGTGAGTTTCTTTGTTACCAAACTGAAAAAGCAAAATCCAACAATTAGTTTTCCTGAAGACAAATGCCTCATCTCAGTATAATGCTAAGTCTCTCCAAGGCTCTTCTGTCTCCCAGCGATTTTATTTTCTCTTTCAGAGCACAAAGCTGCAGCCAGGAGTTTGGCTGCCAGAAGCATCCCTTCCTCCCCAGGATGCTGCTGCGTACTTCACAATTGAAAGCTGTAGCCAGAAACTCAGATAGCTCAATCCGAGGTTACTCTTGCCATAGATTTCTGTTGTGTCCTCTTCTGCATCCGTGGCCAATCCTTTGATTCACTGTAGCCAAGTGCATTTTTGTTCATGGACTTAACATGAGTGTGTTGTCATGCAAACTGGGGATGGATGATGCTGGTGGACACTCAGGAGGAGGATGGCATAGGGACAGGAGCGGTGCAGTATGCACGTGCAGCAGACCATTTGGCTGCAGACTGGGGAACTCAGTCATCAGCCAGAAATGGAGCTACACATTTCGTGTTTAGCCACCTCATATGGGCACAGAACAATGAACTTGCTTCACTGGCCATGTCCTCTCTGTTGATCAGCCATGAAAGGCGATAAATACCCTCCAAGTGTGCTGAACATTTGCCCAGAAGGTCTAGAGACTGCAGGATTGCAAAGGCTGAGCAGTGCTCAGTCCATAACAAATCCATTGTCAAGTGCTTACAGGCAATGCGGACACTGCTGGGGAAAAAAACTCAGGCTGAGGACTTGGTCCAAAGTCTACTAAAGTCAATGGCCATTCTTCCAAGGACTAGAACAAGACCCCTCTTTATGACCACACTGTAGAAAGGTAAGCAGGAGTGGGAAGTGCACTATTCCACCCAGGGCATGCCCCCCCGGGGCATGCCATTTGCAAGAGGCAATCACAGCCAGCCAAATTATTACACATTTTTGAGAAGCTGTGAACATAAGCAGACCGTTTCTGCTATGGTTCAACGGAGCTGATTGCATAGAAGTCTAATCCTCTTCCAATTTCTGTCGGCAGAAGAGCTCACACTGATTTCAAAATGACTAGAGGTTTGGCTCAGAGTGACTACTGACCGTCACAAAGACACAGCTTTAGCTTACCTTGAAAGAGGGTGAAGAGAGCAGAAAAGAAAGGGGTGGTGATAGGGGACAAAAGGACAGAGCTTTCCT
>NW_009203545.1:0-1145 GCF_000690835.1 Fulmarus glacialis | reverse complement strand
AAGGACCTGTGATGGCTGCACTTGGATGAGCTTTCCCAAAGGACAGAAACAAAATCTCCACCCTGCCAAAACAACATGAGCTATGCTCATCCTGTAAATAGGAAGGCAAAACGAGCAGGCTCTAATTGTCTTGCAATGGCCCTCCACAAAACTGCAGCATTCTTTACCTGTAGCCAAGCAGCTCCTGTAAAAGTCTCAGCTCTTTCGCGCATTTGCACACAGCAAAGACATGTCTCCCAGTATGTGTCCTAATGATCAATGCAGGAGAATGGCAAATGTGCTCGGCACCACTATGTAAAGCCAGTTTTGATCCATGGAGCCATTCAAACAGCGCTGGTGATTAGTAAACCATATTCTGCAGTGCATGACATAAGCTTTCTCCAGTTGAAGAAAGGACTCAGTCATGTCTCTGGAATAAATGCCTCCATGTATTCTCCAGGCCATCCATAAACCAGATTCTGTGATGAAATTTCTGCCTTAATTCCAGCCTCTGTGGGAATACAAAAAGGGCATAGTGGTATGTGTTAAACCTATGTATATCTTTCTTTGCTCCTGCATCCAAGGTTTTTATAGGCTGTGCCATACAGTCTGTACCTTTTAAGACAGCAAGGCTGTCAATGCATATTCCAGGAGAGTTGTCAGCAGCCCAGTTTTGGTCTAATAAAGCCATATCTTTCATCTGGCATTCTGCAAGCATCTGGAGCACATTTTAAAGGCACTGAGGGAGGCTGCAACTGGAATCAGCCAAACTTTACAGAAGATAATTGCCAAATCACTATCATAATTAATTAGTGTAATGAAAGATTAATTTCATTACAGTCAATGGACATATCAATAAACTAAAGGTATAATATGCTGTGTAACCTGAAATATTTACAAGGTTAATAATTGGGCATGGATCCTGCAATAAGATACTAGTCCTGTCTTCTAAAAGAAGGTCTCAGCATAGCTGTTCTGGGATGAAGATCTGCACTGCAGGTGTAGCCTCCACAGCCCGAGCCGACAGGCCTTTTTTTTGTTTTTCTTCGGGGAACTTGGGCTTTTCAGCCCAGCTCGCCACTAACTGGTTTGTGACAGAGTGAACGGCCACCCCGGAGACAGGGGAAGGAGCCCAAGCAGCCGGCTCCAGTGGGTCCTGAATCCAC
>NW_009203544.1:35191-118496 GCF_000690835.1 Fulmarus glacialis | reverse complement strand
TCTCCCAGTCCCTGCCTTTCCCTTCTGCGACTTGGGCGGTGGGGCTTGAGCATGTGCCAGTGAAGACTGAGGCAAAAAAGTCATTGAGTACCTCTGCCTTCTCCATATCCCGGGTAACCAGGTATCCCGTTTCCTTCCGGAGAGGGCCCACATTTTCCCTAGTCTTCCTTTTATCACTGATGTACATACAAAAGCTTTTCTTGTTGCCCTTGATGTCCCTGGCCAGATTTAATTCTGTCAGGGCTTTAGCTTTCCTGATCCCTGGCTGCTCAGACAATTTCTCTGTATTCCTCCCAGGCTACCTGTCCTTGCTTCCACCCTCTGTAGGCTTCCTTTTTGTGTTTGAGTTTGTCCAGGAGCTCCTTGTTCATCCATGCAGGCCTCCTGGCGTTTTTGCCCAACTTCCTCTTTGTTGGGCTGCATCGCTCCTGAGCTTGGAGGAGGTGATCCTTGAATATCAACCAGCTTTCTTGGGCCCCTCTTCCCTCCAGGGCTTTATGCCATGGTGCTCTACCAAGCAGATCCCTGAAGAGGCCAAAGTCTGCTCTCCTGACGTCCAGGGTAGTGAGTTTGCTGTGCACCCTCCTCGGTGCCCTAAGGATCTTGAACTCCAAGAAGGAATCTGCAATGGAACAAAGATTGAATTCTGGTGTCTGAAAGCTGTCACTCCAACCACTGGATCAACCATAATCTGCAGATTCTGAGGCTCTGGCAAGGCTGTATAACTGCTATGTGAGATTTTAATCATAAAAACTATTTTAGTTAATAGGAAGCTGGGTTTCTTTCTCAGGTTTCAGACAGGAGAAATAGTGAAAAGGTATTTCTTTGTGAGCAGTAATCCCTTACAAGCTTTTCTCTCTACTGTTTTGCTTTTTTCCTTGCTCCTCATTAGCTGCATTAAGCATCATAATCCCATTATGGAAATGAGTTGATGAGCTAGGAGACATCCTCCCCAAACAGCATCTTCTCTAGAGAGTTAAAGAAGAGGGGAAGACTTCATCTTAAACCTGTTTCCAGCCAATTGGAATAGGAATGTGAGCAATCAGTGACCAAAGCCACATTATAATAAGGGAATTAGAACTGAAACCATAGTGTTCAGAAAATCCATTTTCAGGATTTAGGAATAATTCTCCCCTGATGACTCCCAGTTTTCAAGGCTTGTTTGTCTGATAACAATGAGAAAATTCACTCCTGTGCTGCATAATGGAGTGCCAAAGTATACAGCACATCCAAAAAATTCATTTCAGTACTGAAATCATCTGTCAAATGCCATAATATCTATCTTACACAGCTGAACAAATTTGCCAATCTTTTAGTAGAATATGATAATGGTGATGAATGCATTGACAAGATGACATGCGCTCCAGTAGTGAGCAATATTTCAGAGAGGGATTTTCTTTCTAAAACAGAGTAAGAGATCACAATCAACCCTGTGGATAAATTGCTGTGTAGAAATGGAGGAAGATTCTTGATGATCCTTCGTCAAACATCCTTCACCATGTAATGGTTAATCCTGTGGCAAACATCCTGACTGAGAAGCTGTGTATTTGTGTGTCTGCTATGGACCAAGACTGCCCTAATGAAGTTTTTATTGTAGACAAGATTATATTGAAATCAGGGATTTTCTATTCCTACTAGACTGAAATAAAAAATGTGCAGATAGAAGACTTGCCTATTGGAAAGTGCTAATGTTTTATTTTTCAAGCAAAATAAAACAGAGTGCTTCAATCTTACCCAATTTCTTACTGAAAAAAATTCCTGTTGTGGCTTGCCCTACATGTGTTCCTGTCGTGCGTGTATTTGGCTTTACCAGGCAGCAACCCCTGGTCTGTGTGACTGAGGAACGGGTAGAGCATTGGTCCCATTGCAGAATGTAATGACCTTCAGACAAGGTAATTTGGAGACAGTGTAAGAAAACAGAAAGTTACTTGCTGCTAAAACAAGGAGATTAAAACATTGACATGGTCTGAGCTACTCCCTTCCCTAGACTATTCTAGGGTCCTACTCAGAATTTGTGCACCAAACTAAGTCATTGTTTAACCCTTAAAGTAGATTTCTTCTCTCTGAAAATGCCTCCCCCTAAAAGTAGGGCATAGGCTTTGATACATGGGAATAAACTGGGATGGGATTTTGAAGTATATTGATAGAATTGATTCTCCAGCTGCCTTACATTGGGGATCACTGAGTGGATGAATTTGATTCCAACCAAGAAGGTGTGGGATCTGTTTATTGTAAGGATCTAAACATCTCAAGTTTAGTTACCATTTTATTATCATAAAATCTTTACTAAAAAGGGGAAATCAGATCAACAGTTTTATCACAGATGACACTACCTAGACATCTTAATAGATTAGGTTGTTTTATTAAGTTTTTCTGTCAATCCATAATTTTGTATAGTGGGAAATACTTATTCGTGCATCATTGAAATAAGTGACTGTTAGATGAGAGACAACTTGAGACCCACTTTCATTTGCATTAAGCAAGCCAAGCTGTTGTTTTTCACATAATTTATTAAATGAGTTTCAGAAAGATACACACATTTTGATATCCCAGGAAAATAAATACTTGTGATTCATCTCCTGTGTCTGTTCTCACACATTCCATAGGAAAAATCCTACATGTTGCGTTTATAAATATCTATCACTCAAGAATGGGAGTAGAGCTGTATAAAATATTTGCATAGCAGCTTCTCTGTGGCCTAAATGATGTGAAAGTAGCCCTGCTTCAGGTTTTATTACATGCTTGAAATTCGTTGCAAAATATTAATCAAAAGGCTTGTTAAAGTAAAAGAAAAGGCATAGTAAAACAGCCATTTGGTATTTTTTGGCTCAAATAAATCTAAGGTTGAAAGATTATTTCAGTTGCTGACCTGAACAGAACAGGAGACAGCACTAGGCAGTGGAGGCATTGAAAATAAATCTCCCATGAAACTCGCACTCTGTGCCTGTCTTTTTCCTTAGCTATAGGGAAGGAGGTAAAACTTTCCTAGTCTTCTCTCTGCAGCAGCTGAGCCCCGTTTGCAGCTCTGGCCACACTTCAACTCCCCCATAGATGATAGTGCTTATTTATTCTGCCCAATTTAGAGCTAGAAATTATTATTTGCTTGCGGTGAATAACAGCTAGAGACTAGTGTCTCAGTGTAGGAAGCACTGCTATGAATATGGAACAGAGCACTAGACGACAGTGCAGCCTGTTTACAAGCTCCTAGCAGGCCCTGGATAACAAACCATGCTGTGACCACACAAGGCAACAATGAGGTGGTTCTGGTTCTGATGTTAAGCAGCAATCACAGGTAAACTACATGTAAGGATTGAGAAGATGTCACGGTTAAGTTACATGGACCCACAAAAAGTTAATTTGGCTCCTGCAAATGAAAGAGCCTTTTAGTGCAGTTCTGTAGTGGCTGCCTCTCTCTCACTGCTGCACAGCACCAGCTAGATTTATCCACAGTTTCACAGAATGAGGGAGACAGTTTAAAACAGACAAGCTGTAAATTGACATGTTCAGAGAGTATTTTTTATATCATATTTATAATAGCACAGATATTTATAGAATAAATAGCATAGGAAGGTTATTAATAGCAGTAGGAAAGAAACAGTTTCCCCGGAATAGGCACTATGTGTAGAAGTCTCTTAGCAAAACCAAGGATATGGATAAATGTGGTATGTGAGGTAAAAATCCTAACACTTTAGGCGCTAATGATTTCTGTTGCATCTATTCAGCAACAGAAGTGGTATGCAAAGGAGTGAAGGACAGAAAGGTTAATAAACAAAGCTATTTTGGTAAATATGATTTAGAAATAACCTACAAATGCAAAATAGGAACTTGCCAGGGAAAACTCAGCTTCTGGTGATTTGGAAATACGTGTTTCCAATTTGTTATTCTAGTTATTTGTTTTTTGTTTCTAGTATTTTAGAAAATAAAACAATCTATTTGATGACTTTTGTCTGTTTTTTGAAACAAACAAATTAGTAATGAAGCATTTTCTTCTTGCTCTGTGGTGACACAGATCCTCAGGAAATTAAAAAAAAAAAAGAAGACATTTAATGGCAAACCTATTGAGCAATCTAATTGTACAAACTACTTCTGAAGTTTTATCCTTTTTAGCTTAAACAGTTAATTCATGTCCATCAAAAGCTTTTCATGAGATGGATTTCATCTCTGAACACCATTTCATGCTTCATTATACTACATTGATGGGGATTTTGGGGTACTCATTACTCACTTTTTTTTTTTTTTTTTAAGAAATGGAAATATGTTAGTAAATCCAGAGGGTGTGTTTTTTTTTTTTTCTTCCTCATTCCAGAAATACACTTCCAGGGAGCTTAACATAGCAAATACTTAAACAGTGTAGAACAGCTGGTTTGTGCTGTGTCTTGTGAACATTGTTCTTGCCTGGCCCGTGATAGCTATTGTGAAACACTGAATTTTGGGGGAGGCTCCAGGCTGGATTCTCACAGTCTCTCATGTCCCAGCTGGCATTTAGGAGCACCAGCACAGTTACGAAGTCAGGAAACTGGTTTACATGTATGTATACCTTTGCCGTCCCCTGGATGGAATTAGAATTGTCCAATTATGTACCTCTTTTTTCAGACAGCCATATAAGGTTGTATTTCTGGAGTAAAAGGTTTGAAATTTTTGCTTTGGTGATACTGTAAGGCTAGATTGTACAGCTGCTTCCTAAATGGTACCCAGTCCCAAGAGCAATCCCACAGAAATATACAGAACTCCTGCGTAAACAATTGCTTTTAAAGAGCTTGTATAACTCAGGCTACAGGAAGTTTTGATCATCGTTACTATGAGTGCAAAGCAGAGATGACCAAGTGATAATTAACTTGTTATTGATTTCTTAATAGAGTTGTCTCTTTGTTAAAAATAGGGTCATATAAGGAAGATAGCTTATCCCTCCTGACAGACTGCTGGAGAGGTATACTCAGCCAGCTCACCCTGAGGCACCTTTCCATGCAGCCTTGCTGGAAAATTATTTCCAATTTTTATCTATTTCTTTAGACCTCTCCAAGAACATCCTGACCTCCTAAAAGCCTTTTCACCTATGAACCACTCTCCGAAGTTTACATCTATGCAAGTCAGCATAAATCTGCCAAAATTGTTTAAATCAGAAGTAGCCCGGTCTGTACTTAGAATTACCCAGAGTTCTATATTTGTAAATCAGGAAGATGAAATATGTGCACTGAGGCAGTAAGAAATGTATCCTCAATGTAGATCACGTTTTTATAGTGAATATCTTTGAGTCACTTGCTAATTCTTCTGGTTAACTGAAAGTGACTTTTGTGGTCTTTCTCCTTCTACAAAGAGTTCTTACTGAGTTTTAACTGGTGCCTGTAGTCTCCTGAAGATATTGCATCCAGGGTTTAAAAAATTCCCTGTGCATAAGCTGAGAAAGAATTTGTTTTCTCTGTGAATGGTTGTAGTGTTGGACATCAGCGTTTATAAGCAACGTGGAGATAGACACCAGAGATGTATCATAAGAGAGAAGGTGTTTTGTTCTTTTGCCTCTTCTCATTAGAACCCAGAGGAAGGATAATATAACCCTGAAGGAAACTGCTTCCCTTCACAGTCACTGCGATTGTGGCTGCTGGAGCATGTAATTACATGGAGGGAAAAAGAGCATGCAATGAAAGGTTGTCGAAAGCCTTAGGACTCCTAATCTCTCTGTCTGTTGTTGGGAAGTAAAGCCCTCTGTGGCAGAACATGTTTGGGTAATTGGAAATGGGACACCTACTGCTTTCATTAGTCTGACTGTACGTATGTTAAATAAATGTATATTGGTAGTGTTTTCCTGATGCCCAGAAAGTTCTTATCTCCAGAGAAAGGGAAAACAGAGGCAATATTTTATAATCTGTACAACATTCTTAAAACTATCAATTTAATAGTGCAACTGAGAATGAAGGCAGTGCATCATATTCAGAGGATATAGCTGGACAATGCTTCTCTGAAGTTCAAGAGAGGGTAAGGAATGGCAGGGGAAAGGGGAGAAAACCAGCAGTGGGGTAATGTCCGTACATCCTGACTACTCCTTATCAGGTTCACCTTTGTTTATAGAGAGGAAACTAGAGAGAAAACTTTGTCTGTCATTGTGTTGGGCAAACAAGAAAGTTTTGTAAAACCAAGAACAAAGCAAGAATTTGTATGTGAATTCCTTTGTCACTAAGTTCCCCAACCTTCAAACCAACAGAGAAATTAAGAAACAATTCTGATTTTTTGTGTATTTCAGATATATAATGAGCAATATTCTAGATACCCAGCATACCAAAGGTAAAACTGGGACATTTCCTTCTGCCCTGAGAATGGAGATGGAATATATGAAACCCAGTGAAAAAAACCCTCTGTGTTGTCAGTGAGTTCAGCTGTCATTCACAGTGCCCTTGCACTGTCATGCCCAAAGCAACGTGCCCTTGTGGCAAAGAATGCTAATGGTTTCCTGGGCTGCATTAGCCAAATATTGCTAGTAGGTCGAGGGACGTGATCTTTCCTCTACTCAGCACTGGTGAGGCCACACCTGGAATACTATGTCCAGTTCTGGGCTCCTCAGTAAAAGAAGAACACGGACATACTGGAAAGGAGGGCTGCAGAGATGATTAAGGAACTGGAGAATCTCTCATATGACGAAAGGCTGAGAGAGCTGGGACTGTTTAGCCTAAAGAAGAGACAGCTCGGGGATCTTATTAATGTATATAAATACCTGAAAGCAGAGTGCAAAGAGGACGGAGCCAAGTCCTTTTCAGTGCTGCCCAGTGACAGGACCAGAGGCAATGGGCACAAACTGAAACACCAGGGGTTCCGTTTGAACATCTGAAACACTTTTTTACTGTGAGGGTGACTAAGCACTGGAATACATTGCCCAGGGAGGTTGTGGAGTCTGCATCCTTGGAGATATTCAAAAGCCATGTGGACACAGTCCTGGGAAACTGACTCTAGGTAGCCCTGCTTGAGCAGGGGGGTTGGACCAGGTGACCTCCAGAGGTCTCTTCCAACCTCAACCACTATGTGATTCCATGATTCCGTGAAGTCTCTAGTTTGCTGTAGCAGGAGAAATAAGCTCTGCCAGTAATCCATTTAGTATTGCTTACTATTCCATCCGAGATGGCTACCATTTTGCAGAAGATGGCTACTAAAACTCTACAATTTGCTCCCTTCCTTAAACATCATCCCGTCATGCAAGAACTAAATCCAGGGCAGGAAGAAAACTTTGCTAACGAATACAGCAGTACCACAGGGTTCAGGATCTGGCTTTAAAGCAGAGGAGAGATGAAAACTAGAGCTTCCCCTCCTCTCCTTCTTCAGTGATGGGAAATGATGCAATTTGACACCACTGCTTATTTTTGATGCACTCAGAAAAGGGGAAAGAGAGGCATAGTTTAGATATGCCAAACTCTTTCTTAAAAATAAAACTATAAAACGCAGTTCAGCCCACGTACTATGCAGGAGTATAAATGGACACAAAACATGTTTTACACACTCCTACAAAATACCTTTTTATAAATACTAGATCAGTGCTTTCTCAAATACTCGACCACAGCCTTCCCAAGTCTCTAAAAGGGGTCATAAAATGTTACTCAGCAGAGTCAGTAGCAGCTCTACTCCTACACGGCAGAGGAGTGTGAACAGGCTGTAATAACTAGCTTCAAGCGTTCTCAGTAGTCAGGGACCTATCAGCTAGCTATCATTAATTGGTGGCAACAGTTCAGGCAGTTGTACAAAGACATATGAGCTGAAAGGACATTGCAGGTTCCAAAAGTTGAAGAATCACAGCATCAGAGCAATGGACCTACTCGGGTAAATTGCAAACATACCTCACATTCTCCTGAAGACGCTACCACTTGTTACAAAACCGATTGCAGAGGCGGCATGTGTTACTGCCATTAAACAAGTGTTGTATAAGATTGCCAGTTGCATTGCATTTCCATGTTGCAGTTGAGCAGCGTTAAGGAGACCTCGTGAGCTAGTGAGCAAATAGTAGCCCAATAATGAACACCTCCAACTGATGTTTTCTGTATATGTTGCATTCAATAAGCACTGACACAACTATCACAGACCATTTGAAATACACAATTCCTTAAAGAAACAAGATAAACCACAGAATTGTTTGAGTTAAGTCAGCCTTTTTTAAAGGAAGGATGACAAGACAAGAAACTGCGTGTTCTCTTGTTCACCGAGTTCTTAGTTCATTTGTTTCCTAGCTGGCCCCAAACGAGGGAGTCTCTTTACTGAGAAGTGGAGTCCCATGTTCAGTGTCACAGAGATGCACTCAAGCAGAATAGGCTCAGACAAGTATCTTGATGCTGAGCTTCCCAATATTGTCACCCATTAAACCACTGGCTTCTGAGGACAATAGGACAGGCATTGAACTTTCAGTCACTGAAGAATGACCCTAGCTGATGTGTTAATTGTGAGATGGATAAGCCCCTGCATTGAAGTGTTACAAGGGCATTACCACAGCTAATTGCTCTCTCTTACACATCTTTTGCACCTTTTCTTCCCCACTGGTTTTACCAGACTTTTTTCCTAAACAGACAGAATACTCTGCTTTCCCATTTAACTAACTTAAACTGTTCTACAGTGTCAATTCTCAATGCAGTTAAGATTAATTATAAAGTTACAGGTAATTCATGACACAGGAGTATAAATGATAGAAGACTCACCTGCATTTTTGTCTTGTTTCTTTATTTTATAGCTTGTTAAATATGTTATTTATTGTTATTTTACTATAGTTTTTAAAAGATTTTACAGTCATTGGCAAGATTCTCTAAAGATACATGCTATACCTCCATCCATGACGAACAGAAGCTCCCATTAATGTCAGTGAGTGCTCTGAATCAATAGCAAAATGTAGCCACAGGGGTCTCAGATATGCTGTAATAATCATAGTGTCTCCTTCATGGGGGTTGGAGGGCTGGAGGAGGAGAACTGCTATAAGTAGACAGTATTAATATAGTCAGATCCTGTATCAGGCTGGTCAACATCTGACCTCAGGTCTCATAGTGACAGAAAAAATCTCTTCCAGTATGAATGTTAGCCAAGATTTTAACACTGAACTTTACAGGCACCATGGAGCTTGGTTTTTCTGAACTCTGTAACTTCCTAAACTGTCTTTCAGATTATTCTTCGGATCTGTCCTTCATGCAGTCCTGTGATTCAGAAAGTCTACTTTATGCTCTCTTTTCTTGTTGCAGATATTTTTGAAGTGTTCTGGCTTCCAAGAATTCTTTTTTTGCCCTTTTTTTTTAAAAGAAAGGATTTTCTCTTTCTAAAACACTGTATCATGCCTTGGCTTTTACGTCTCTGACTGGGCATGAAGTCGTGAGAGCTTTGCCATTTACTTCAGTTGGGAGAAGAACTGAGGTACTTGGATGATCTCTTTGGAGAAAGGACTATATTAATCTAGGTCTTGCATAGCTCTTTATGTATTTATGAGGCTGTTTAATGGATTATTAATAAAGTCTATTCAGATCTTATATGCTGTCATCATATTCTTCCTCTGTTTCACCAACGATGCCAGCTTTAAGAGATTTTTAGTAGAATTTCCCACAAGCATCTTCTTGTTTCCTTGCATGCCTGGAATGTGATCCCTGTGAAAGTGTATGAAGTTTCTACAGTGCCCTCCTCTAACCCTTCCTTGTACCTTGCATCTACCATGATTCTGTGTAGAAAGCTTGACAATTCTGTCATTCCTGTTACACTTACTAAAACCATTGCTCTTCTACTTTGTGCAAAGACCATCTTTTCATTATATAAGTGTACAGTACCTGAGGGACTGTGTGGTTTCAGTCTGTAAAGAGCACCATTATATATTACTAAAACTCTGATCAGTGCTGATTTTAGTCATCAAATTAATAGTATGTCATAGTTTATTAAATTAATCATCAATGTGCTATTCAATATCTTTTAGCAGTTTTAAAACAGTTATTAGTGTACTATGTTTATACACACATATGTTTTTAGGAGGCCCAAATGAGTTCTAACAGATGTATTTTTTCAGCTGTCACCAAAAACTTCGTTGTTAATAATTTTTGAGTCAGCTCATGGAACATCCTATGCAGCTGTGCATCTAAGAGCAACGGAAATGCTTCATTTCTGTTACTCTCCCTAGCACCTGCAACAAGTATTTCGCTGGGACACAGAGAAAGAAGAAAATACAGTATAAGGAAATGGATGTTCCACTTTCAAATAGGTCCACATAAAAAAATTATATAGTCCTGTCATCTTTGGGAAAGAGGCAGGTCATGTCCTCACCCTCATTAACAATGGGAAAGCTACAAGTGTTTAAATTGGCAAAATAAGCCAAGATCGTGAATGCCATCATGGTCTTTACATACAGCACAATTTGAGGACAGCAAGACTGCTTACTCAGGCTTGTTCAGTCACTGAAGGCAGCACTAATAAAAATGATAGTCCTTTATTGATTAACCCATAGTTCATTGCTCAGGTAAAATTGCTGTAAAATGCCTTTCTTAGCCGCTTGCTACAAGTAAAGGCCATGATTTGTCTTAGCCTCATGTCCCATTGAGAACAGAGAAATGTATCACACACACCTGTGAATTTCTGAAACTCTCATCTGATTTTTATCTGACCTTTTCCTGAAACATTATCACACAAATATATTTTTCCAGTCAGACCTTGGTTCTAAATGGATAAAAGGACCAGAGAGAAAATAGGATTTCATTTTGTTGCTTGTTTGGGATTTTATATATATAAACCTCAAGTAAATAAATCTCTGAATGAAAAATTGATGCAGGTTTTCTTTTTTTACCTTTCTCCCCTTATCAGAAATGCACTGAGCCTTATCTCGCTGAATACATTCACTGATCTTGGCTATTCATTAAAAGTAATAGAACAGCTAAATAACTTTGGTACACAGCAGCTCCAACATCTTTTGTTTAGTTTCTTCAATAAATCATATTGTCAGAGGTTACTTTATTTTACTATTTTGTCACTGCAAAAGAATGAACTATATTTTGAAAATTTCCATCCCTGTTGCTTAAGCTCTGCTCTACTAAGTTTAATACCCTGACAATTCCAGCCATAATTTACTCCTTGGAACAGGTCATTAAGTACGCATTGCTGCTTCAGAATTCTTCTTTGATCCATTGCCTTTCATAAAATATAGAAACTGTCTAAATAGTCTCCATAGAAAGAATTTTCTTTTAGGTTGGTATTTAACTATGAATCATAATACATAATTCACCCACCATCCAGAAAAATTTCTTGCACCACATAGACATGTTGCTTTCATTCTCAGAAAGCCATATGGTGCTTCATCATTTGCCACAGTGGACTGATTCAGAAATAATAAGGTTAATCATATTACCATAGCTAAGTGAGCAGATACGCTGGTAAAGCAGGTAGTATCTTCTGTGTTACCTGAGATAATACAATTGCTCTGTGGCAGTCCGCCAGGGATTGTCAGAGTCACTTACGGGAATCTGATGTGATTTGGTGTGTAAAACTATCAGGGTAGTTTGGTTGGGGATTCATGATAGTTTTATAAGCTTCTCCCATGGGCAGATCAAAGTAGTTAATAACACATCAGGGAACGGTCACTGTGATGATACAGCTAATCTCTAGGGAGGAAATTTCATCTTTTTCCTCCAGAGAATTGTACCGAATCACCATGAAGTAATAACATTTATGAATGAACTAATCATGTTGCAATTATGGGATCACTTCTGTCACTCCCAAAAACCTTAGCCTTCAGAGCATCCCATTTGGGTCTATTGAATTAGTTTAAGTATTTGCAGGACCCTGCACAGAGAAAGCATCTATTTCTACAGTGTTAATGGGTCAAATTGCATTATCCTTATTACGTTGATAATATCTCTGTCTAGAACAGGTCTGTTTCAAATAACGGCCCTTAAACTGCCTTTAGGGTCAGAGAGTTTTTATGTCGAGAGAGTTGTTTTAGAAAGACCAGTGCTGTCTATAAATACATATGTGATAACTGTATAGGTCATTTCATCCTCCTAATGTATAGATAGGTTTTGTTATCCATCATCTAAATAGTCCATGAATCTTCACCCAACACTTCTAGTTTATCCATTTTTCATGTTTATTTTTTCACAGATATTAATCATTTAAATCTATTTATAAAGGTAATGTATTTACATGTCTAGACATCTGAATATTCAAGCTCCATTTCTCATTCCATGCAGCAAAAATTGATTAGCTGTACCTAGAGAAAATTTGTCAGAGAGTAACTGCCAATATTAACATCTGCCAGCCAATCTTCTTTATAATCAGCAGCAAAAAGAAGTGATTTTGCCTCTTGGGAGAGCTTTCAAAGTTTCCTGTCTCAATTTGCTGTTTGTATCTCTCAGGGGTGTGAATATGAATAATATTACAATTCTCCATAGCTTCATCTATCAAATGTGTAAACTGATGACAGGATCTTAGTAAAAAAATACTGGGACAATGACATCCCCTAGGCTATTCTATTAAGAGAAAAACAGAGTCAGCTTAAAAGACTTGTGGTCTGAAATGAACTCTTGGGGTAGAATTGACCCAAGGTGTACAGGGTGATAAAAAAGAAAAGATCAATGCAAATACAGAAACAGTTATCGTGTCTCGGTGAAAACAATGTTGGATCTTAGCAGCAATATGCAGCTCAGGGTATGTGTACTTCAAACAAGCCACCAAACAAACAAACAATGTTAGAGCTGAGGCATCAAAACCACGGAGACTTGGTGGATGCCAGTTCCTATTAATTTTAATGGGCATCTAGCATCCATATTCCTTGGGATTATTTTAAATTCAGCACAAAGCATTAATAAATGCTTATATTCCCCCCTGTCCTCCTTATTCACGTCAGCAGTGACTCTTAATGTGGAGACTAAAACCAGAATCTAGCCAAAGGGAAGGTAGTCAGGGTGTAGTAGGGGTATGGTGATGCCTTGTCAGGCCATGGGCAACTTGGGTAGCTTAGTAATAGCGTCATTCCTTTCCCTGTACTCAGAATAGGAATTGAGTAAAAGGTGGTCCCCTTTTGCTGGAGCACTACAGTAGTCCTTGGTATGCTAAAGAGTGGCTAGGGGAGTTCAGAGGCAGGTCCTCATGAGCAAAGATTGGTGGTGTGGGAAGCCACCATCAACTGTATGCCAGTCACTAACAGGCCTGAATATTTCCAATAGTTCCCACACACTCAGAGACCTAAGGTAGATATGCTCAAGCTAGAGTACACATGCCTCTGTTCGTAGACGTAGGAACCTAAGGGAGGAGCTGGCTTGCAGTGCATGTTAAAAAGCAAAATCAGAAATCTGCCTGTCTCTGCCTGCCTGCCTGCCACTGCCCCTGAAAACAAGGCTGTGCATCTTCTCTTCCATACACCCTGTATGGTATCTGCCTTCCCAGATCTTGGCAAGACAGCCCCCTTTACTGAGCCCACAGCGTGCAAGTACACATGTAACCACATCAGAAAGGTTACAGTGCCTAGGATGTCTGTTGTTATACCATCTTTCCCCTTGTATAAGCCTGAATATTATAAGTACTGGACTATTCATTGGGGAATTTGAACTGTAAACTAAAAGGTTATTTCAGAATTCATATTGATGTCTCAAATGGCACTTTACAAAACTGTTGGAATATTCTGGTCTTTAATGATGACTTATTTAAAGACTGCATCTGCAGTGCTTAAAGCAACTAGCCTTAAAATCTTTTACAAAAGGAATATTAGAATTGTTTCATTTCTTGTATTAATTTTCTGCTGTACCATTCAATAGAAGAGCAAAAACCTTCAGGCAAGCTAGTAGTTGATGGTCATATACAGTATTTATTAAGAAAACGTGTTGGGAGATAAATTTATGTTCCTTAGTTATTTTGAGTTGCCTGAAAAGAATTCTTCGTCAAACTTGAATTCAGGTTATAAGAACTAATCAATGAATCACAAGTGAGAGCGTATTCGTTGGCTGTAAGGTATATTTGCTACCACTGCAATACACACTAATAATAAAAGTAGAAAACACGTAAAATGACTGAACCCACTATAAAAGATGATTGCTTGTAGACTAGCCATCACAATCAGAAAGTAACTGAACAAAACATATCCTCACAAATAGTTGTAAATTAACATAGCCTCATTGACCTCAGTACAGCCAGACTGACAGCAGCATCTGTCCCTTTGTACTTATAGACTAGGCAACTATTTTATTCATAAGTGTTTTTTTCTCTGAGATAAAAGGTTATCTTTCCACTTGCCCTCCCCTTATTTTTTTAAAGAGGCTGTTGGCATATTATTTGAAAAGCCAACAACTGACTGAGCTCTGCTCAATATAATGTCATCATTTATACTTTGACTTGGAAACATGTGCACCAAGATTGAAGTTATTTTACTCCCACAGGGGTAACGCTCTATTTTAAGTGCCCATTAACTAATCCTAAACAGCAGTGGAAAATCAGTGGAAATACATGTGACATTTACATGAATGCCAAGTGAATTCATGAAGATTGCTGCTGAATACAAAATTATCCCACTATAGAAGGCATACTTGAAAGAAAAAGTTGCTGAAATGAGCTAGTCATAAAAAATATGTGTCCTTCAGTAATAGTTCTTTTATATTATGTGGCTCTATTCATGGCAGTTAGTCTGTATTTCTATTATAAATCCCAGCTTTCAGGGGCTTAAAACTTGCCTACTAAAACTTGGTGACTTGGTAGTAACACCTGTGTGTCTGGGATTAAATTTTGTTTTAATTGAAAAAATATAACAGCCACTTATTAAAGTTGAGTAAAACGTTAAGGGATTCAAATGCTGTTTAGCATTGTTAATATCTGGCTTTTAAAATAAAATTATATAGATGTTTTTATATATACTTGTTACTGATTGATCCCACTAAAACAGTTATGAGGAAAATTTCAGTAAATGTCTGACTCTGCTAACATGTCAATGACTGCTTGAATTTCTCTTCATGCCAACGGAAGGGTATGATCTATAGAGTCTATCAACATGAGAGGCAAAAACCTAGCTACTTATTTAGCTCTCAGCATCTACGTGCTTGTTAATAGACCTCAATTTCTAATCGCTTGGAACTACTTTGTTACCAATATTTAAATGCTTTATCTGTCTGTAGGAAGCTTGACTTGGATTTTAAAACTGCTGAGTTCTCCCAGTGCCCATTGAGGTTAAACTGGGCCAACAAAGCCCAGTGGATATCAGCACAGGTGCCTAACTTTATGTTCTAAGATTTGAATATATAGTCCCAGTTAATGGGAGTAGTTGGTGCTTTGTCTTGCTAGATCTGAAGCTATCTGAATATTTATACACCTACCTCATAAACTATGGAAGGCAGAGCTTTAACCCGCAATGCTAGCACTATCAGCAATAAGCAGGAAGAGAGGAAAGAACAGATTTGCACACTAACTCCCTCAGACAGAGTTCACAGGACAATTAAATTCTGAGTGCAGAATCCAGAATACAATATGCAACATGGAAAAATGGAGATTTATAATTATAGTGAAACCAGAGTTGCTGTAATCTAACATGCTCAGAATGATGAAACATATTTAAAATCTGCATTGTTATTATCTGCTAACCCAATTTGCTACACAAGTTGATTTTCTAGCCAATTTCTCTGAGTTAAAATGGCTAGGATGGAGTACATAAGACATTCACTCACATTTATTGCCATATTTGTATACAAAGACAAACAGTTCTCATCTCTAAAATTTAAAGATATCTCTCTCTCTCTCACACTCATTCTTTTATATCCTCCACCCCAGCATAGCCTCTCTATGCTAACATTCTCCCAAAATGTTAGCTGATATATTGATGTCATTTCCCCATTCTAGACCCCTGAGATGATCGTTCTGCAGAGAGTAAGCAATGCTGAAGCTCATAAAATTACAGGAAAAGGGCTTTTATGGAAGGTTAATTTATGCTGGCGTGATTTGGGGTAAAGACAGTCTTTTTTGCAATGTCTGCACACTATGTAGCAAAGGGAGGTCCCAATTCAAGACCAGAAAGCAACATGCTACTACGATATAATACAAATGATCTTGAAAGTCATATTAAGAACTAAACAGAAAACAGCTGAAGTGCTTGCC
Source organism: Fulmarus glacialis (assembly GCF_000690835.1). Classification (NCBI taxonomy): domain Eukaryota; kingdom Metazoa; phylum Chordata; class Aves; order Procellariiformes; family Procellariidae; genus Fulmarus; species Fulmarus glacialis. The sequence continues at coordinate 102,443 of NW_009203544.1, read as the reverse complement.
TTTCTGAATATTTCTGCAAAATAGAGCAAAACAAAATAAAATCTCCAGAAGGAAAAAAATAATGGATGAAGTGAATTGATCTTAGGAAAAGATGTGATATTTTGATAAGAAATACCTTAGATGTGGTAGCCGAATCACACATTGGTTTTGGATGGCTAGGTTCCTTTTGATCTCAAAGCCCTCCTGGAAGACGTTGATTATTTTCTGCTCATTTACGGTGATTTGAAAAGTACACCCCAGACATAATTTTAAAAAATGGAAGTAGATGTAGAGATACAGAGAACTCAAATTAGATTGGAAGGAAACTGAAGGGAGACCCTCATGACAGCCCAATTTAAAAGGAGGTTTACAACCGCATTCTTTGTTTCTGGCAGTCTGTATGTCTACATTTCTTTTAGAATAACTACATACCGTTTTAACCAGAAAGTTATGAAGATTTTGGAGATATACCTAATCTAATGTTAAATTGGAGCTCCGTTTACAAAACTGGTTTAACTTGTTGACGAGAAGCAAAGGTGAAGTAAAACTTATTTCTCTGATGAGGGTCTCATATTCTGAGTTAAACAAAAGGAAACAGTTGGAAGAAAAAGTACATGTCAAACAATGTTACACATTGAGAGTAACACATCAAACCGGTTAGGTTCTCACCATTTCTTCACTTAAATAGGAACTTTTAAATATGTACATAATAAAATTAACTTTATAGTCCCAATTTTATGAAAGCTTATCTACTTTATCCACTTTCTTAATTGACTTTCCTCAAATCCTTTCATAAATCTTTCCACTTCCTTGAGCCTTACGAAAAACTTGACAAAAGCTGAACAGCTGGTGTGTTCTGACCCCACATTTTCCATGTTGACCAGTACTGCTGCATTCTGTGAACTCTTCCTGACCATTTTTTGTGTCCATCAATTACCATTTCTGTTCTATTTCAAGAATAATGTTCTGGAGCCAGATCTTGGGGTATTTGTTCTGTTTGTACAGTAGCTTCCACATGAAGATCATGGGAGAGGAATATGATGTGTAATTATTACTATAATACACATAAATATTTAAAGCTTTGTATATAATTTTAAAGTTTTGTATAAACATTGTGCTAGAAATCTGTATATATCACCCATTAGTCCTGTGTATGCAATCATTCCTTTATGGTTTATCATTTGTCCTTTTTCTCAATGTGTTAAATCGTAGTTGATTTAAGATGGTGAAGGAAACATGGAAAATTGCAGTTACTTATTTCAATATCATGGCTTGCTGCCATTTTTTTACACATCATACATGAAATTACAAATAAGGAAATATATCTCAGCAATTTTCTCTACTATTTTTACAGTTCTCAAAGAAATTACATTGCACTGAAACCACTTTGTCTGGATCAAACATTGTTTGCAGCTTTTTTCTATAGTTCTATCAGTACTAAATGGACAATTAAGATTTTTTGTTGTTCTTTATTGAGTGCAATGATTTACTGATTCTGTTCTCCTCTTTATACCCTATGTGTGTGCATTGCATGCAGTGCATTTCCTGTAATTAAATTACCAGACTGCTGTCAAACCAATTGTTTTATTCAGTTGTGGAATAGAAGTCATTTTAGTGCCTTTTCTCATTTGTTAACTGAGGGGGGAGTAGCTACATATTTTACTTGACTATAACCTGCAGAAATCAAACCATGGCTGAATAAAACTACGTAAAATTGCTTTGATTTTTATGCAAGAATTAGACTAAAAGAAGTACAATTGCCAGATTTTTTGTAATATAGTTCATCTGACAGCACAATCCTACAAGTTCTGAGAGCTATGTTACCTATTTAAGGACAAATGAAATCGAAACACACAGCCCTTTGCAGAATAGAGCTCTTTCGGAAGCAGTCAGGCAAATACGATTAGGTGGGATGGAGTTGTCCCCTCAGGAAGACGGCTTGCATTACTATTGTAATTCCCATACCTGTTGCTTCTCAATCTGACACAATGCTTAGCTAGTGCATCAGTATAGTCACAAATGTCTTACACTTCTGCTCACCTGTCCTTTAGATTCCTTTCTATGCTGGCAGGACACTTCAGTTTGTGGATTGATCATTGAAATGAACAAAGATATCTCATAAATAAAATCATATAAAAGTAAAAGCTATTACTGAGATGTCCAAATTTGAATTCCTCTTTAACATGTTACATCAATAATTTTGTTAAGAACTTAAACCTCCATTTCAGCTGTGTTGCATGGTTTATATGACTGTATTTGGTGTGGAACCACCAGTTACTGGATGGGATGCTTCAGTCACTAGTTATCATGAGAATGGCTTTTATTCACTAATCTGAGTCAGAGCCTCTTAGCTTTGGTGGTATATGTATATCCCTGCATGGGGTTGGTGCATGCTTTCCTATGGAAATAAGAAAGGTCCATGTTTGTGCTTATTCACTGATGATGGTGACGTGGGCTTCAGCGTAGAACACCCTGGATATATATTTATTTACTTCACAAATATTTAAACTGCTATTCTCTTGCTGTACACGATTAAAGCTAGATCTACTGTATTTTGTCAACAATCTACACTACGATCTTAGTGTAGCTATAACCTTTGCAATTCTGGGACAAGGTTAAGCCCCAGGAAGCAGAGTATCACATTACACATAGAATGTTGAATCCAGGTTTTGAAAATCCAGATCCTCTTCAATAAAATTCAGAGCATATTGTGGCTTTTCTTTAGCTATTGTGTACCACTCCTCTGTGTGGAAAGAAAGCAAAATTATTTTCATGCTGCATTTTTTAAGGGGTAAAACATTTTTATAGGTGTCACTGGTATTTAGCTAGCATTCCAAGCAGCCTTTAGGAGAACAATATGTAAGCTTTACATCCTTCTTCAACTTAGCATGTAGTCATTCTCATTTTATCTATTAAGGAACTCTTTTTATTTTTATTTTTCTTCAACATTTATCTTTAAATCTTGCAGGTTTTTTTGTGTTGGGTTTTTTTTTCCAAAAAGACTATATTTAATTTGGTATTCTATATGGTCTATTTTTCCTAGGGTGGATTTCATCTCTTACTCATCTTCCAATGCAGTAGTACCCATGAGCATATAACCCTGGGGCTCCACTTTCTGCAATGTCTCTTCACTGAATACAGTATCAAGGTTATTGCAGTGGCATGTAAAGATTTCCATGGCACAGACTCAAGTTACCTGGAAGGCTGTATCTCCCTTTGTAACTCTAATCTCCATGGTTAGAAACAGTAGAGTTATCTACCCCTAGACATGATCAGTGAGTCTACATTATTTTAAGCAGTTTCCGATCTTGAATCTTGTTTCCCACACATGGGAATTTAGTGATCAAAGTCAACATTTGCTAAATTGGCAAAGTTATTTATAAAAAGAAAAATGGCGTGCAAAAAGAGGATAAAAATGCCTTCTTGTAGAAAGCTGAGTCGCTGAAACAGATCCAAAGATCTTTGGTAATTTGGTTTATGTTATACTTGATATAACCATAACACATTAATCAAGATGGAATCCAAGCCTAGTGAAATGGCAAATCACATTAACTTGTTAGGCCACTAGGTCAGAATTTCACCAGTAGTTTCTTCAAAATGAGAGAACAGAGTAAAAAAGACTGTATAGATAATTTGTTGGTATACATAGTCCTAAATTTTTCTAATATGAACTGTAATGCCATTATATATATTGAGTAGCGTACTCTCTAAATGGTTGATTGTTTTCTGTGTATATGTAATGAACCTAAAAAGTAAAGGTTTTGTTAACACTGATGCTAAGAAATGCATAAAGAAAAGCATTGGCCATGAACAGCAATAGCAGGTTTTAGCGATATGACAAAACTGAAGCATGCTGCATACTTCTGAGTGCCATCTACTGGCATTTCTTTCATTAAGTACTACATGCATTCATATGTAGAGAAATCTTCTAATAGTCCAACAGTCTAACCCATAATCTGTATCATTAAACTTTTTAGCTTTCCCATCATTATTTTAATTGTGGCCTTATTTTCCCAGTCTGTATCTTAAAGTATGTAGTTTTCAGCTATCTCTGATTGCTTTTTATTTAGTTCATCACCCAGACAATAGTGGTCAAAGAAATAAATACCGTGAATCAAAACTCAAAATGAATCATCATCTATCATTATCTTGTAATGTTTCAAAGTGTATGAAGATTGCATAGAACAAACTTGTAATTTGATCTCTAGCTTCATCTTTCTTCTGTGTTAATAAGAAACTAAAATAGGTAAGAATTCAAAGTCCATGGTTGGAAAAAGCAGTTCTCAGAGACACTTTTCATTTGCAGAAGTTTGCTCAGCTCGTGTACTCAGCATTTTATGTTCAGTATGTCACTGGGAAACATGTGGTAATACCGTTTTTTCTGGCCAGATTGGATCAACTCCAGTATCATTTTTCCTGCAGTGATGAAATCTGCCTTGAAAATTCTGTCCTTAAAATGCATTTCCTAGTGGAAGTGTGGAATGATGTTTATGCAGGGGGTGCATGTTTGCTCTGATAAAGAGATTAAAATAAAGAACTGAAGGCCCAGCCATGCATTAGTATCATGATTGCTTCTTCTGGAAGACAGTGAAGGTGTTTAAATGTCTAACTTGCCATGTGTCAGCCTGTATTCCTCATCTTCTTTTCAAACCACTAGGCTTGGATACAGCTGCTGTGTCATAAGAGAGGACTGCCATGATTCTCTTTCATACCATATAAACCCTGAGAATGGTCTTGACAATGGGAAACGTTAACTAGCATTCATTTTAGTTTTTTCCATTAGTCTGTGTGAGACCCATGCGTGAAACTTATTTGCTAACTTTTTTGTAGCTTTATTCTAGTCTAATGCCTTCATAAATGTCTGTGTCTATGACAAAGACACGTATCAATAAATGTCTTTCTCAATGAAAAATTACAAAAAAAAGCCCCCAAAAGTATGGATAAAGGAGCAGATTCTGGCAGACTTCCTCACTGTGATTAATATCTTGCTCATAAAAAGTTCCGTTTTCATACTCCAGCAGGGATTTTTTCCTGATATGTCATGATATAACATTTGCCATTTCATGGCCACAGTCATATTGATGGTTCATAGTCATTCTGAAATCAGGTAATATAGCCAGGTCTTTCTCCACCTCTGTCATTTTCAAGCTAATGAGCTCCCCAGTTGTACCAGAAATTCTTGTTATTCATCCCTAAGTGAATGGTTGTGCGTTTTGTGCTACTACATTTCATCCTATTTCCATTACTCCAGTTCTAAATGTCATCCAAATTGTCCTGTAGGGTGTTCCACTCTTCCTTCGCCTTGATGATGTCTCCCAGCTACGTTTCAGCACCAAATGTCACAAGCATTGTCCCAAGCTTTTGTGTCAGCTTGGTAATTAAAATGTTAAATAAAATGGGCCCTAACACTAATCCATAAAAAAAATTCCACCAGCAATCTGCCTCCCTAACTAGGCTTTAACGTGAGCAGATGAGTAACTCTGCTGGAGTCAGTAGAATAAATTTTTCTTATGGGTAGTTTTTTTTCTGTTGTAGTCAAGGTAAATGACCAGTGTTGTGAGAAGGGAGAGCTAAAATCAATGGTAACTACTTAGATGCTTAAAGTTAAGTGTGTGCGCAAATTTTTAGCTATAAATATCAGAGGTAAAATTTCCCTCTTAAACTTTTTGCCTTGAGTGGAATCCTGTTGCCTGTGCATCCTGTTGCCAGAGCAACCTGTACTGGCACTGGTACAGTGGCAAAGATAAGCTACTGCTTTCAGAACAGACATAACAACATAAACGTGTGCATTAGGTCTGATTTTTTTAAACACTCATACCAACATTATCTAATTCTATTTTCCTTATTTCATAAAATGATGGAATTTTTTTTTTTTCACGTCTGAAATTAGTAGGGAACAGTGAACAGAAGGTAAGGAACATCCAATATTATACCTTTTGCTAATTGTTTAATAATTAACATTATTATCTGAATTATGCAGGGAGAGGCAATGTACTGGTATCAATCTGATGTCCACACTGATATTAGATGCAAAATTGTAACAGATATAGCTTGTAATGATGGAAGACTTGAAGGAAAATTTGCAGAAAGCTTTTTTGATTCAGCCTTTGATCCTCAGCTATACTCAGATCACAGGTCCTACATGCTTAAAACTTCCTAGGTTTAACTACCCCTGAAAAGATAAAGGAAGCTCAAAGCATACAAGATAGGTAATTCCCATCTGAACAGAATTCAGGCAGTACATTTCTATCTTTTGCAGCTGAATCTCCTCATACATACACACTCCAGTGCCTAGTCAATTAGATGCTTGGTTAGAATTTTACTTTTCATGATTTCATCTGTCACTGTAGAAAAAAGAATTAGTAAAATTATATCTAACTGAATGTCTTGCTCCGTTGTTCAGCACTTGTGTAATGAAAATAGGAAGTCTAAAAATTGGCAGTCTTAAACAATTACTGTACCACAGAGTACAAAAAAGCCACACGTAAACAAATATTAAAGGATTATCTCCTCTTAAAATCCAATGCAGATTATAGTATAACATATACAAGATTTTAACGTTCAATACAATTAAGTCTTCTGCTGTGCTGTAAACTTTACTGAATATGCTGGTGGAAAATAATGCAAAAACTAGTCAACTATTCCCAGCAGACTTTGAATGCTTTTTCTGGGTGTAGCTGCATAAATTAGAATGAATTTTGTTTCATTACAGACAGTAAAAAGAAGGATTAATGTGGAAATAATATTCAGTGAAAGTCTATCACGAATACAGAAAACACAGTGCAACATTAACCAGGTAATCTGAAGAACCTCTTGGCTTTTGACATTATTAGAAATACTATGGTCTTTCTTTTCAGGACCTCTGACACAATTTTTGTACACTATTTACAATATTATTCTAACATCCTTCTTTTCGATCCAGAGCCATCAATGAAGATAGTGATCATCTCTGTTTCATAATGCTGGAGATATCTGTTGGCATTGTTAACCTTTTTGACATAAATTGTGTAAATCTTTACTCATGAACAGGTTCATCAGAATAGCTTTTCAGTCTGGAAATGTATCTGTTTCCTCTCCTTAAGGTTAATCCTATTTCAGACCACATGATGAGGCAAAAGATCTGTGAAACAGAAAAAGTACCTTACATAAACTGTCCAAAATTGGTTGTCTTTGAAGTTAGGGCCGTGTCTGATTTGGACCTGTCATTACTGCAGTACTGCATTTAGACCAGATAACTAGCCACATAAAGGTTCAGCAAATACTTGAGCATTTTGCCTGAGTACACTAGGGTTTAAACACATTTCTGAGCCCAAGCCGTGAGTAACGTTCACATGCAATGTTATTAATTTTGATGCATGAGTGTGTGTTATCTCGATCAGAGATTTAGAAACAAAATAGATATTTAGAAACAAAAACAAGCACTCACAATAGTATTATCCCTTTCCCCTGAAAGAAAACCATTTATCTACTTTGCTCAATTTTCCATCTGCACATTTTCCCCTTAAATTGTAAGAAACATTCCTTCACTATTCTCCTGGGAAATTTACAGTCACATGGTCCACTTTGTTCAATATTTAATGTTTGTCAGCTTATTGGGTCTGAGATACATGCTCTTCCCTATAGGATGGTACCAGGCAGCAGTAACCAGAGGCCACTGTTTATGCTGATAAAATAAATATAAAAAATATAGATATATAGATATTATCCCAATAAATAATAATAATAAAAAAAAAATTCTCCCATGTCACCATTACAGAGAGATCAATTATGATGAAAACAGAAAATAAAAGGAATGTTTTCCCACTGTATATTCTGCAACGCAGGAGAATTTGGGATTTACCCAAATTGGTCAAAATTTTCACAGTTAAAGACAAAATAGGAAATTTACTTTCTATCTACCTAATCTAAATAAATTAAATCTTTCCAGATTATTAGTTTCCGGTCTTCTACAGTTTATTGCGTCTTTTCTCTTCATTCATTCATTAAATACAAAAAAAAGCAAATATCTCATTTCACTACAGCTTACTGACAGCTCTCAGGTCTCTTTGCTCTTAGCAGGGCTTACAGCATTGGCCCACAACTTTAACAGAATTATTCCTGGAAATAAGCCCAATTCAGACTAAGGCCCGCAGTATAAAGTCCTAAATGTGTTTGCTAAGAACTAAACTTAATACTAGCCTAGTTTCTGTATTCTTAGCTTCTTACATCATGCCTTCCATGGATGTTTTGAAAATTACATTAAAGGTAAGTTGAAAAAACAGCTGCAAAATTACCTCTAAGTCTGAATGGTTCTATAGATTCCTGTAAGAACTTGTCTAATATTATTCACCATTTTAAGCACAGTCGCTGAGGTTAATTAGATTTCTGACCCCTAAAAATTTTAAGTGTCTCTGATGGCTTACTTTCCAACTGATAATTTTGTGTGAGAAACAGAAAAAGAATAACAAATAGACTATGAATAAATAAACTCTTCATATTCATTCATATGAGGACAGAGAATATGTTTCTGACATTTAATTAAATATCCAAACATCCACAAGATCTATAATAAACCACTTTGCAAGACGTCTAAATGTCAGAGAAAAACACATTTTACATGAAATGTTTTTCTACCACTGAAGCTGTGAAGAAGATACAGCATTTTTTTAAAAGACACAGAAACAACAAGCACATATTTTATCTTGAAAGTACTTTTTCAGAGGCTTCTGAACAGCTAGTTGTTTGCAGTATGATGAGTGGAATGATTTTAATTTATCACACAGGAGTTTGAAACATTAGTTTTACAGATATGCCAGGCTGTTCTAATATAATTCAAGTCCTGAGACTTAGATTATTCAATGCACAGCAAAACACTGGAAACATTAAATTGATTCTCTTACTTAAGTTCACCTGATACATTTCACTGGGATCTGAAGATTTTTGCCTGTATTTAAATGCTGCAGAAAAACTGTTCTAACCTATTCCCCACATACACATTACTTCTTCCTTCCTTTTTTGTCAAAATCTTGACAACATCCTCTGACCCGCTCAAGTGATGTGCTATGTACTTTACCCTTCTAAATCCACCCCATGGCTGTAATCTGGTTAATGTAATTGCAGTGAAATGTAGCAGTTTCCTATATGAGCCTTTCACATCATGGGAAACAAGGGAAAACTGCAACTCCTTTCCTTCATTCATGGATTCATTCGGATATTGTACCCGATTGTTAGAAAGCTGACTTGCCAAGATGACAAGTGTTGCCAGATTTGCTTTGACTTGTCTCTCTGCTTTTTAAAGATAAATAAAGTACAGGGACAGTTTGTACAAAAGGTGCTGAAATTATGGTCAAAATGAGATTCTTATGCAAGTCGTCTTTTATGGTGGCATAGCATTTCTTCTGAAATGTTGGGAGGTTTTCTCCTTCTTGCATGGAAGATCATTGTATATTGTGGTCATAGGTTAAAGGAAAGATCTGCAAGGTGGCCCGAACAGCAACCATAGAAGAAAACAAAAATATGTGTCATCATTTTCAGAACGAACTGCAAGGGAAGAGGCCACGAAGAAAATCATACAGGCATTACATGAAGAAGGCTCAGGCTGTCAGTTTGCTTCTCTGGAGTAGTTGCTTATGTGCAAGCATAAACTTTTGCACTGTATTTCCTTGTATGAGGTATTAAACACAGAATTAAACTACTCAAAAATGATGTATGTTCCTCTTGACTCCAATATACATAACCAATATTTCCCATCAGTTAAGAAGTGACATTCTGGCCACCTGTTTGGAGACACTGGCTGCTACAGTTGACCTATTGGTAAATCCCTCCAAAATATAGTATTATCTCCTTTAAACTAGCAGATACAGCATGACAGCGCTGTATGGAGTTAGTTCATCTCCAGTGGTGTCATCCCACCTGACCTGTCATAACATCATCCTATTGATATAATGCAATACCTTTGTCACTTTGTATCACCAGCCTGGACGGTTAGATGCTACTTCTTTCCAAGGGCAGCTATTGTAAATGTCACTGCATTTGCACACCATGTCAAAGCAAATACAGTTGTTTTCACATGTCAGTCACTACTGTGTGCCTGCTGTTACCTGTAGTGTAAACGGATAGTTAATTAAATTGCCTTCATAGAGCTTTGTAAAAAATCTATTAAACAAAGAATCACTGGTATAAACAAACAAACTTGTGTCACAGTTTCAGCTCTTTGACCTCTTTAGCGTATTTTCTGTTTTTATCAGGAGAGCTTCTTTACATTTTTTCCTAATTTGCCACCAATATTTTAAAACAGGATTTTTTTTTAAAGAGAAAAAGAAGGATAAGATTTGGCACTGATTATTCTTAGTCTGTTCAGAACACAGGAGGAAGGTTAATTAGTTTTTCTGACCTGAAGAGTCTAGGAAGGTATCCCTGGTGACTCACTAATTGCTGCTCAATGCGTAATAGTGTCTGTGAAGCAAAGTGCATGAAGCTACACACTGATAATAATATTACTTTGATTTAAAATTCTATACCTGCAAGGACATAATGCTGTTTCAGTACACCATGCACTTCACTGATAGATCTAAATATTCCCCAACTATTCATTTATTTTATTGGCAATGCTGGTCACTAATCTTAATTTGAATTTATACCAAGAACAACCGTGTTTCTCAGATTGAAAGTAAAATGCTATTCAGGGTATCATTAAAGCATATTCTGAAAGTATTTTCTCATGCATAATAAACATGTTTTCCATTAAGACTGGTATATGTGCTAGAGTTGACTTATTTTTTTAGCTATGTTGATATGTCACACAAAGAATGTATCATTTTTAATAAATAAAAATAAAGAATTAGTGCATGTTAGGAAAAATGTCTCTAAACCATGAGAGACAGAGACATTGTGTTATCTTTAAAAATGGTGTGAGAGCAATATAGCATAAGGAATTTTAGGAAACGTATGGAATCAAGCTCACAGAGTATTAGAGAATTGTTCAGTGTATATGTCCTTCCTTTTGATATCTATCAATTGACATATAATGATCAGGATTTTAACAGGCAGCATAGATATGTACTGTTAGTTCAGTTAATCAATAGCTGTCAGGTCTGGTTTTTAAAAGTCCAGAAGAGAACAAAATACAAATTTGCTTTTCTTAGAAGGTCCTGTAGTGTAGTTTTCTTGAATAGCTTTTTGTTTAGAACTATTTGGTTTGTTTAGTAACTATAAACATGCTTTTCATCTAAGATTTCTCTCTGGTGCTAGTGGTGCAGCTTTCTTTAAACAGATATTCTACAGATGCTCATTGGGTCAGTTATAAAACATTTCTTCAGCAATCTGTCCTCCCATAATAGATTCCTACATGAACATCCAAGTCTCATTTGTATTAAGTGTATTACTTCCAGTTTCCTGGTCAGCGTTGGAAGAGCAAGTGTGTCATTCACAGTTTTGACTACATGCAATTTGCTAAATCAACAAGCTGCATTCATTCAGTGACAAACTATAGGCTTAATTGACAAATTTCTAATACATAATACTGGAGTTCTGGATTAACAAAAAAAATAGTTTATGATATATTTTCCCTCTCAGCAGCTTATAGCATAGTTTAAGAGTTTTTTGTAGTTAGCCTGATCCATCTGCCAGTTTATTCTCCATCTTCCTTCCTTGCATCTATTCTGCCCTGAGCCAGGTGATAAAATTGAGCCAGACCTATACATTAAGAGGATGCTGACCCAACAGGAAAACCTCATGTACCCTTGCCAACATCTCTCCATATAGGCAGTTCGCAGTAGTGGCAGAGCCTGGAGATGAAGCAGTAGAAAGGAGAGAATGTAAATGTTCAGACATTTCTTCTGTTAAGGCTGGCACATTGTTTATTACTGTTCTACTTCTGAGCTATAAATGAAAATAAATAGCTTGAATGATACATCTGCCCTGCCCACTGTTTCTTTGTTAGGATAGCTTGCCAGTATTTCAGGCAGTAAGAGGACTATGGATGATTAGTTTCCTTAGAAGCTCCATCTCAGTCACAGAACAAAATACCAGTTCTCTTGGGCAGACTGTGGGCCTGCTGCTGCATGGGCATACAAGGACATCCCGTCCCTAATACTCCTGTTCTTCAAGTAGCACCATTTGGTGCTGTGTGAGGGAATGGGATACCTAAGTATTATTGGGAGAAAAGGGGAACAAACAGCTGGTCAGATCTCCTTTTCTTTCTGTTCCCCTGCTCATAGCAATGGTGCAAATGCCACGATCTAGCATCCTGCATACCTTGGTTCCAGACACAGTCCCTGATGCTGTCTGTCTGTTGGCTATGGACAGCAACAGGAGCAACACGGGTTTTCTTCTGTGTTTTGACAGACTTAACCTACAGCTCCTGGGGGTGCTAATGACTTTGCCTGAGCAATCTGCAGGATGATATTTACTAAATCAGCATTATGGAAACTGTACCTTTGTCCTACACTCTTCCTTTCCCTGTCATTTCTATTTCGGCTCAGATATCTGGTAGCTTGACAGATAAGACATTGCCGAACCACAAAAGACCTTACCTATATCTTGAATTTCCTGACTTACCTTATTAAGCTACAATCTGTTGCACAGAATCACACAATAGATGCGTTACAATGTAACCTGACATATTAAGTTACTCCCATGACAAAAGCCAGAAGACATGCAAAAAGTTACTATTTTTCTTATCAGTTAAGCAGCTCTCAAAGCAAACAGGAGATCAAGTCAGTTGAATCTAGCATGTATTTAATTTAACAAAAATTAAAGCAGATATCTATTAATGTACGGGATATTATTTTTAGGCCTTTTCTGAAAAGTATTCAATCTGTAATAGAACCCTTTATTCATTACATTAACTTACTGCTCATTGAATTTGAATTATTTTCATCGCCTAAAACGAAATCCTGAGTTCTTGTTCAGGGACAGATTTTCTTACCCTTATTCCCCTCTTAATTATTGTGCAAGATTTGACCACAGTGTGACTTTCCTGCCCCTCCATGTAGGAGGTTTATGTCACTTGCATAAAGTCTCTGGTTTTGGTGTTTCAGAGTGGGAAACTAGTAGCCTAGCTCACTGTTTATTTTGTTTATTACTGGGATAGCGAAGATTTGCTCAGTTTCCAGGCCTCTGTGCTGTAGAGTTATAAATTTCTGCCAAGTTCAGCAAGATTATTTATTGCCACATTGGAGCTTTGCTCCATGCACAGATTTTGTAGTTTCCTCTGCAAACACTAAGATATTGCTCCATGCAGTTACAACATGGCTGACATGAGCGAATAATCCCAGCCAAATTTCCTGAGCTTTACTTTAAATTAATATATAAGTTCTCTTTTGTCTGCATTTTGTTCATTTGCTTTATGATTATTCTATTTTTATTATCCTATTTTTAAGCCTTTCTTAGCAATAGGGAGAACTAGAAATGTCATTTAACTGAAGCTTAGAATTCCATTGTATCCATGGTTTTTCCTTAAAAACAAAATCAAATTACTTTCAATAAAATTGCATGATTTGGTACCATTATGAGACAGTTTCTTTTTCGAAATTTCACTGTTACTAAAACTTATTTGCCCTTCTTATTGCCATACCCTTCTTTTACCATTTGGTAATATAGTTGTAAAAGCATGCATAGTGATGTGTGTTAGATGCTTTTAACTTTGTTTCAGAGGATGTAGTTGCTCAGTTCCCTGAACCTTGGGGGCAGTTGTAATATTTGTCAGTACTGTGAGATTTATACTTTCAGAGTCATTGTTTAGATACTCAAGATTTACACATAAGACTATAAACTAGCAACAGGCAAAATCCACTTTCCAAGCCTAAACATGGAAAGTTTAGTGTGGTTTATGCACATCCAACAGAGATGTAAGGATTAGGACACCAATGAGAGAGCAAAAAAGGAAGAAAACATCTTACAGATGGGGCACTCTGGGTAGGAACTTTAAGTAAACAATCCCACTTCTCCGTATAATTTTGGACACATATGCTTTATGTATACACTGTATTTCACTAAAGTTTAAACGGTTCACTAACTGCAACAACTGAATCAAGACTCAAACCACCAGGAAGAAAGATGATGCTTTTTGTGAGATTTATTCCTGTAGGCTTTTCAGGTGAGAAGCACTCTTCTACTGAGCCTTCCTTTGCTGCTGCCAATTTGCCCAGTGCCACTATGGAAATGCACAGTAAAAGGGTACCTCTTAAAGAACAGAATAATATTGTCCTGAGACAGTCAGCATTCTCCATGTTCAAAGGACTTACTTGCCAGTCCCTATGCAAAAGTGCTGCCTTGATTCCTTGAGATGGACAAAAAAGATTAAAGGATGAGGAAGAAACGTTCTGCACAGCGGCAGTGTTCCAGTACAGCTTAGGCACATGTCGGTTCTGCATCACTCACATTGTTATGTGGTACAGCAGAGACAGCAAAAATAACAGGTCAGGTGGAGAAAGAATAGGGAAAGCATCTCTTTCTTAATCCTTTTCTATATTGTGGTTTTGAGACAAACATCATGTCTTTTCTCCCACTCCTGTTCTAAATGTCCTTATGTGTGTACCTTGGTTTTGGAGCTGGTGTCTCTTGCGTGGAGAGATTATGAGCCTGATTCTACACACCTGAAATAATTGAAGCCTTTGTCGTGAGCTTTGATATAAGTGGAATCAAGCACTAAACTCTACAGCTGTAAGCAGAAACAAATCAAAGCTTCCTCCTCCTCCATAAGCCTATGCCTTAGAGGTGAGACATGGATTTGTCTATGTTTCAGGCCAGACTTACAGAGCTGGCGTAGACCCACAGGAGCACTGGCCTTACTCAGGCAACACAGACTTCCATCAGTGCAGGTAACTTCTAGCTGAGACATGTTGTCTCTAACCCAGACATCTGATGAGTTCAGGCAGTACTGGAGGACAAACAGCATGAGAAGGTGTGACAGGAGAGCAACTACCATTTTAAGCATCACTTCATTATCTACTCCAAAGTGTGAGAGTTGGGGGGGAGGTTAAAATTGCTGGCAGGATACTCTAGGGAACCAGGGTTTTACCTAGGAGAAATTGCTAATTTTTGTCTGTAGTTTATCTTGAAATGAAATTTCTTTTGTTCTCAATACAGCATGCTTTGTTTTAAGTCAGTAAAGCCAGAGCTTTCAGAAATATTACTTGTCAAGGGCACCTAGGGGAGGTGATTTAGTTCTCTCAGGTTTACTGGGTGGGGACTCGTGCTAGAGTTGTTTAATTTTTCCAGCTGGAGCTTCCAGGTAATTGAACCTGACAACACCTGGCAGAAGGGTTCCACCAAGTATCTCATTCACTGTGTAGAGGCATTTTTATGTCACCCCTCATTGCAATGTCTGAGTAATGAGGACACATATCTTCTTTGGGGTTTCTTTTTTGTCTCCTATCTTCCCAAAACACTACCATAATCCTAAGGTAACAACACAGCGGAGGCAAAAGATATGCACTAAAATGGGGTTCTTATCTGCAGTTTTATTATCCCATGCAATATTCTCACAGAAAATTACTTTCTGAAATGTGCTAAGCTGCTCTTTGGCTCTCCAGGGCTCTGTTCACAATTTTCTGTGAGTGATTTTTGTTTAATTTGTAGCAATACCGGGATAGATATCTTTCACTCTGACTGCCATCAACTTAATTGTAGCTATAGGAAATGTAAAGGCTATCTGACTGTTTTTATTACTGAGAGTAAAATAATGGGGCATTGTTTGCTTTTCTGTATGGCACAGTGGCTAAACTGGTTCCCACGTTCACATAACTTTGTCCCAAATAAATGCTTCATTTTAGTATGAGTTAATTTTTAGCTAGAGGAAAACAGTGTTGCCTGTAGTCCTCGTTCCTAATTGCTAACTTTCTGCGTGTAACTCAGTTGTTAGTAAGAATTAGCATTAAGTCAATTACAGATGCACGTATATGAAGGCTGCCTTTTGCTGTTTTGCTGCTTCTTTAAGAAAAACTATAGAAACAGAAAGCGCTCTAGCAATTAATAGAAGCAGACTAGCTTAGCTTTCAAAGTTTGTTCATTTTGTGCACGTTTGCACACTCAAGCAAAGCAAGGAAACAAGAACAGGAACATGAACTAGGTGCTCGTGAAAGGACAGAAGGACACAGAGACTCAGCCAACTCTGTTGCAACTCATAGTAAATTTTGCATCAGACAGAGGAACAGCCTACATCTCTGCCGCTGGATTTCTGCAGAGTGTAAAGACACCCACTGCTGGCACACCTCTGACAGATAAGAGCTTCACAGCAGTAAGACAAGGTAGAGGGAGAGCTCAGGCTGCCAGCAGCCTTTAGGAGCACGCAGGGGGTTAGGTCTGAAGTGTTGGGACAGCAGTTGTGTCCAAGGAAGCAAAAGGGTGGGGAGGTTGAAATACAATATGTAGGTTGTTTTTAATATATTGATACTCACAACACTTTGATAGGGTTTACTTTAATAGAGCTTCACCTGGGGTAATATGTCTTATTGGGCCACATCACTTCAAATTGTAGACAGGCCAGGGAGGGACAAGAATGACCAAAAATGTACAGGAAAGACTGAAAGGTTTGGGATTATTTAGTCTAGAAAGTGAAGTTTTTACCCTTTACATGCTGCAAAAAGGAGAGAAAGAAACTGGTTTCCACAGGCATGGTGGAAATGGCAAGAAATAATGGGCTTAAATTGTAGCAAGGAACAGACATTAGGAAAAACTTTTTTAATGGTAAGGATAGATAAGCAATGGCCTCAGTAGGGAGGTTACGAATTCTTTGTCACTAGATTTTTTTTTTTTTTTTAAATATACTGTACATATATTTCTTGGAAATGCTGTATGTACTTCCTCTCGTCTGTAAGAAAGGACAATGTCTGTAATGTTCTGCAGTTACTTCATGTCCCATTTTCTTGTCATTTTTCTTCACTTTATAGATGGGGAAAGTAGGTATAGAGAAGCTAGTTCCCTGACTGTGAAGCCAGTCTCCCTCCTTAAGAAATCTCCTGTTTAAGACCTGTTCTGAACAGAGGTACTTTTCAGATTTGGGCTTGGGTAAGGAATACCCTGAAAGAAAACCTACTCAAGCATAGTCTGCCTGATGAGATTCTCCATTTCTTCTTTTAGAGACTTTCATTTTAGCAATATGTGTAGGATCTGTCAGTTTCATGAAAATGTGTACTGTGAATTTTAATGTTACAGAATGGTTCTGCCTCACCTTTGCCATCTGTCTTATGTCTAGTATTTTTAGGTAGCATCTAGCAACATGTTTTAACCTCATCTACTGTATAGGAAGTTGCTTTCCCCCCGTATTGCATCTTCAAGGGTAGATTCTCTGTCACATATTATAGAGAAGTACAATCCTCCTGGCTTTTGGAAATTCTGTGCGATATTTCAAACTAAAATGCTTTCACGCAAAGATGTTGGCATGTCGCTTATTGCATCAACCCAAAAAAAGTACATAGTGATAGTTTTTTGATGGATTTTTAAACAAATCTTACTTGTAGCTTTGAAAATATTCCCCTACATCCAATGAAAAGCTAAAAATATCTATGAATAAGTTAACACCTGAAAATGTAGGTTTCTGTATATGGCTTACATAAACCGTAAAAGGAAATTTTTCACGTTTGAATTTCATGCATAAATCTCCTTGGGAAAAAGTTCCATCCCAGTGACAGCAAGTTTTAGGCTAAAGTAAACATGTTTTCTCTGCAAATGGCATATGAAAACCCTAATTCAAAATTACTAGATCAATATCCGCAGCTTTTTTCTTTTTTACCCACAGTTAATCCCTCAAGTCTCAAGTAGACCACTGCCAGAAGCTTTTCCAGCAAACAAACTATGATTTTCTTTGTTTACTTTCATTGTAATTACTGACTCAATTGCTTCGAATAAACCAGTCTGATAGTGTTTGACTTAACAAATTATATTCCGCCCTCCCCGCGCCCCACTCCCCTCCCACCCTACCCCCCAGATGTTTTAATTAATCTCTGATGATATCCAGGGTAAAAAATGAGCAAAATTACAGCTTTTAAAAAATTTATTTAAAAAAAAAAAAGAAATAAAACAAACAAACAAAATCCAAACCCCAAAACTGAGGATTCAGTCCACTGTAAGTAAGTAGGTGATTTTATTAATGCTTGTAGAATTCTTTTACCAAAATGTAACATAAACCAAACCATGTTTAGATATTCTCTGCTCTCCCTTCATGGTAATTCATCATAATGCATTAATATATATCACCTTTTCATACTATTAAGACTCCATCTGTGACTAATCTTATTCATTTTTACACTCCCTGAAGGAGCCATTACCTTGTACTCTGCAAAAGAGCCTTTCATAAATGTCTCCACAGGGCAGATTGACACAATATACCCTAATGGCTACTTGGAAGGTTTCGTAGTGTGTCCTGGGGATAGTCTATTTAATAGCTTATTTATGCTATGGACTGAGTTCACAAAATGTATTGTGCCAAGAATCTGTGAAGTGGCATTTCAAGGGTACATCAGAGCAAGCTGAGCCATGATGTTCTTTGATGGAGTAAAGCATCTATTTGGAAATTTCAGTGAAGTATCTTCCTGGCAATTGTCAGAAATGTGCTTGGAGAGAAAAGTGAAAAGGGGAACTTCTCCATTCTTCATTTATCTTACTTGGACAATAATAAGCATCGGAGATATAAAACAGCATATGCTTCTCTGAATCCCCTGAGATTTGCCCACCCGAGTATCTTTCTTAGTTCTCTGCATAAGAACAGCCTAAGTGGAGAGTCTGCTGAACGAGCCATTTGGTTGGAATATCTCCCTTCTAGAGACCTTCTGTGGCTTTCTACGACTGACATGTTTTAGCATAGTTGTGAGACTGCTTTAATTTCTATCAACCTGCATGTTGGCAGAGAAGTTATGTGAAATTAATAAAAGCTATCAAGCACTAGGAAATCATAAAACTGTTTCCTATTTTCCCATTTCTTGCAAATTACTCTAGCCAACTTAATTCATTACACTTTTCTTTGAAGTTCTAGCTTCAGCTCAGAAAAACAGTAACATTAGCACCTGTCAAAACTTCTGTATCATTGCAGAGCTGGTATTCTCGATGACTTCTTTGAAGGCATGAACATTCTATTTACACAAGGTCTTAGCATGCTCTTCTCCATCCTGAATCATATAAAAAAATATATATGCAGGGCTCAAACAACAAAAGGAATTTTAAAAACCCTTACAAACTTCACTAGTATGATAACTGTACTTCACCTGAATTATTTCCTTCCATTAATTCCTTAACTTGTTTTTGTAGGTTTATTTAAAAATCCAAGATGACTCTAAGCAAATTTGGCTAGGTGTCTAAGCCACTCCAAAATCACATCTTAATTTGATTCTGTTTATATAATATCTGACCTTGCTAAAGTAGATGGCAGAGCATGTCACTTCTGGCATGCTGAAAATATAATTATTTCTCTGTTAACATAGTGGCAAAGAAAAGGCAATGTATCAAATAGCGAAGTTTTAGAAAAGAGATCAGGTGAACTCGGAAACTACCATACCTCACACGATATTTTTGGGAACAAATCATCAAAATCTTAAAAGCATAATCACATTTTTCTGAATACTTTTATCTCATGGCATTCTTACAATCATTTGCTGAAGTAAATGCTCTGCACACACATAATCGCACTGATTGTGAACGAATCTCTGAATAGTCATTGGAAGCTTTTGTCTATCTTTACTGCTCTTCAGTGAAGCTCCTATTTTTGTCTTCATTGGTGCTAGTTTTTAAAAGTGTTTCTACAGAGTTTTGAGGGGTTAGTTTTAGCCTGAGCTTGAGTTTTTCAGTTCTCCTTAGGTCTTTATTCCGAGCCCTAAAGAGACTCGTAAATAGTTACGTATTATACATGTATTCATCTCATATACATATATGGAGTGGATCTAAACAAAAACTAAATCAAAAAAATTGTAAAATATGAAGAATGAGATTTTATTGCTGTCTACAGCTGCCCAATGGAAGTGTATAAAGATGCAGTCAGACTCGTCTTTAAGTCTTCTTTAAGTTCTGTTGAATAATACCATCAGTCTAATAATTCTGGCTGAGAAGAATTCTTAACAGATAAGTTCTAATCACTGAACATTATGGAAACTCTGCATCCATAACATAAGTTCACTACATAAAGTTATCCTAGTTGTGTGAATTCTTTCCAGCTCTGTATAGTATGCTAAAACACAGCTTTGCACTGACCGGGGTTGCTTCCAGAAAGAAAAGGATGCGTAAATCTTGAGAAAGAGAAAAATGGCTTTAAAATATATTCCTTGATCTAGTCCTCCGTCATTAAATTAAACTTCGGTGACTTGCTAGGAAAATGTGTTCTTTTTATGTGTTCCCATAAATTGTGCATTTCAATGCTGTATGTATCTTTTTTATTATAGGGGAAGCAAAAAAAAAAAAAAATTAAATAATCAATATAGGCAATATTTCATCTCCTAAAAACTAAGTCTTCCAGACACTTAGGCTGCATCAGGTCTGAAAGTGGAATATTGTTGTGACTCCAAGAGATAAAACTCAAATCTTGTCAAAATTATTCCTTTAGCAATGGGTATATGCACATATTAAGACTACTGATTAAACAATGTTGCATCATCTTGCAGAAACAAAGTGCTACAAGACAATTAAATGTGTCTGCCTTGTGTAGTTCTTCCTCCTAATTATTTACCATGATTTTGAATAATCTACTGGATTGCAATATATGGCTTTGTCATAGTCCTTTTGTTGCAAATTTTGTACCAAGGAGTACCATTTGCTACAAGATATGCCATTCCCTTGAAGTTACTCATTAACAGTCTCAGTGGGTCAAAATTAGATAATTAGCTGGTTTTGTATAACTCATATTTTTATAACTAGTTTACATCCTTACTGGGTTTTTTTGCAGGAGTTGAGAAATTGCATACAGATCAAGTATAAATCATTCCTCACAACCGTACCCAGCAAGTCCTTTTAGCTCAACTAGCAGGATGCTTGCTTTGAACTTTCGGTGACCAACTTCTTCCTTCATCATTTTGCTGCAATACGAATATATTCAGCACCAGGTATGTTTGTCTTGAAACTACTTGTCCTAGTAACTTTTACTAAGATAATGGTTAAAAGGCCGTATTAGCAGGTCAGCAATGTGGGTGTCAGTATTTAGAGGCAGATATATGAAGTAGCTTCCATTAATTCACATACTTTGAAGTACAGAAGGCAGAAATTCACACAACATCCTGAAATTTGTCATCTAATGTCTTCATATGCAGAAATGGCATGAGAACTAGGAGACGACAGTCTCAAAATGGTAGATGAAAGAACTGAACAGCATATTTGCTAAATGGAACGACTTGGTAACTGCACTGCTATTATAGTTTGAATGTAGGTTGAGATCTTGTTGCTTATTAAGGTTTTAAAGCTTTGTTGGACAGTTTTTCTGATGGATTCCTATAAACTCTTCCCATGGGAATTTAGCAGAGGAATATAACCAATAACAAATTCTGAACACTTCAGATCTGAATCTCAAGGAAATACAATTTGTAGAAGTCTAATCATTATGTAGATGGTGTGTTTCAGCAGTTCAGTTCTACAAGCCTCAAATGCACTGACCTCATAATGATGTCAGTGGCACTACCATTCACTAAGCACTCCCGAAAATATTAATTGCGTGTATAAAACTGGAGTCTTTAATCTTATCTTTTTCTAACCTCACAATGTTTTTGTCCATAGCAGAACTGTATGAAATGAAATGTATATCAGATATTGTTCAAGTAAAATGCATTTTTGGTACTTATGCCACTTTGCATCAGTAGCCTTGTTGTTAAAATTGTTAATGATTACATATCTAAAAGTGGTGTTTTGGGAATCAAATATGTAAGAAAAAGGGATGAAGTATTGATACCTCAGCAGGTACGCAACTTTTTCTGTAAGTCTGCTATTCAAAGGTGGTCAACACCTTCTGCTGCCATTTATATTCATTTCGAAAGAGTGCAAGTGCTCAGCTCCCTATAAAGCCAGCTCTTACTGAAGGTTGCTTCATCTCAACTGTTCCTGTGGAAAATCTGGAACATGAAGTAATGATGCATTTTGCAGAAAGTGTCTCCTGACCAAAGAAAGCATACATTTTTAACCAAAATTTTTTGCCAGGGGAAGAAAAAAAAAAAGTAGTTGTAGACTTTTCTGCCAAAACTTTGGGGTTTTTTTTCAACACATGATAAAAGTTTGTTCTAGGTAGCCTTTTCTTTTCTTTTTCTCACAACGGTTTCAGTTATTCAAGGTGAAAAATACCTTTCTCTCGACCAGCTTTATCTTCACAATATTAAATAAAAGCATGCCTTTGACTTCTGTGAATAACAGTAAATTAATAGATTCTGGCTGCTGCAAACATTTCTGTGGATGCATGTTCTCCTTCTGAAAACTGAGCTTTTAATAAGAGGCTATAACTCTTTTTAATTATGGCAGACTATTGAAAAGAAAAAGATAAGAACACAACTATCCCTTGCACAGACTCTTTGCTGAAAATTAGGTGGCAGTCTTAAGTTTCATTGGGACTGACACTTTCTTCAGAACATTAACTAGGCTGACGAATATTCATTCTCTCTCTCTCTCTGGCCCCAAAATATAAATGCAAGTTAGAGATGAGGCATAAAAGATCTTTTTGATAACTTGACTCTAAACAGTTTAGTAGAGCTCCCATAGTGCTAAAGAAATGGTGAGACCCAGAAACTTATATGGGAAAGAAAATAAGAATTTAAAATTATTTTCTTTGGGGGAGTGAAAGCTGGAGCATTTTTCTTTTAACACTTCATCTATATATTGTACAACTTGTGTTGTAGAATTACCGAATCTCCTAGATTTGTGTAGGTGTATGTATTTTCTGATCATCTGATAGATTCTTACCTTTCAGTCTAAGATATGTTTAATTAGACTTGGAAGCCCACATCTGCTTCATGCCCAGGGCATGATAGCACTTGTGATTATTTAGGAACACAGACTACTGTCTGCCATTTAACCACTAAAGTCTGATTTAATTCAGTAAATGTTGCATTATCAGCCTTTACCCAAGTTAGCAATGTCTTGTGATTTATTTCCCTTACTCCCACATACTATCAGAATTGCAGCAAAGAACAGTACAGAATTTTCTGCATGCAGTGATTTGTTCTAGAATGACAGGTTGTATCAGCTGAATACTTGCCAAAGCTCATTACCTTTTGGTAGCAAAACTATTAAACTTCGCTTTTTCCTTCTTGTTCTGTGGTCCTACAAATTATAATTAAACTATTAATTATGGTAGCTACTTAAGTGCGATAAATTAAGTTGACTATATGGCAAAGTCACTCAGTACCCTGGAGAAGTGCAGCCTTGGTTTAAAGATACTGTACTGAAAATCGAATGTTTAACAACAAGCTCCATCCCCTGGTGAAACTGTGATTAAAAAATACTTGCTTCACACAGCACAAGGCCTACACATAACCTCTTCCTCCTCTTTACTCTTCTCACCTACCCTGTTCTGCATCTTGATTGAGATTTCGTAAGCCTTTCATACTAATGTCTTCTTACAGCTATTTTAAAGGCACAACCAAGAATCCTAATTTCAAAGGTTAGTGTACTGAGAGGGTGACAGCCAGATGAAAATCAGCATTATTGCA
Source organism: Fulmarus glacialis (assembly GCF_000690835.1). Taxonomy (NCBI): domain Eukaryota; kingdom Metazoa; phylum Chordata; class Aves; order Procellariiformes; family Procellariidae; genus Fulmarus; species Fulmarus glacialis. The sequence continues at coordinate 78,876 of NW_009203544.1, read as the reverse complement.
TGGAAGCAAGTTAGAACAAAAAATTCATTTTCACATGTGGACAACTCCGGATTTTCATATTTGTTTTCTTTACCAACTTTCTGAAAATTTTGGCAAGTCTTTTCTGTGTGAAGAGGCAAAAATTGGTAAAAATGGCAAAATGTAATACTATTTGCTTTTGAAGAAAGGAAAATGTTAAAAATTAGATTTATTTGTATGTTCTTCTAATCAGTTTTGGTTTTCTTTGAACACTAAGGAGACAATGGCTGTGTTTTAAAAATAACAAAAAAAAACCCCAGTTGTTCCCAAAAAAGGGAACAAACATTTTTTAGCTATGTACAATTTCACGGTACTTTTTTTAATGTCTACTTTTCAGAGGCCAGTAGAAATCTGTCTTGCAGGTTTCGTCATTTCTTTAAAGGAATTAATAGCTTCAGTATTATCAAGCAAAGAATGCGGTTTGCAATAAAGATGTTTCCTGCAAATGTTGTGTTACTTAATGTGTCCCAAGCCTGATAAACAAACTCCACAGAATTTTAAAGTAAGGAGAATTGTTTAAAATTCTCTTTGCTATGAGCCCACACTCCACTTATGTTGCAATTGGCATTTGTCACTTTGGTTTGATTGCATTCTTTGCACTAGATTCAAACTTGACTCTCAGGTTACTTCTGGAAAGGCACTGGACCAAGATTCAGTTCCAAAAATTCAATTCTATGTTTTAGTTCTTTTTTCTTTTGAGGTTCCAAGTATGGCTTTGAATCTGTCTGACTCAGCTCTCCATCAATAAAATCGGTTGGTTGTTTTTCTTTTTCTTTAAAAAAAAGTCATCGCTTAGATTTATCATTTTTTTTAGGAGGCTTTTTTGGCTTGAGTAAATGTTGTCATTTTATTTCTGTTCTCTAAGTGTCTGCAATAGGAGTTTAACCTGAACGAGGAATGAAGAAATTGCTCTGTTTTAGAGAACAATTTTTAAAATGGTTCTGTTATTTCTGCCCCTTTTAAAGTTCAATAAAGCTGTTGAAGTAATTTGATTTTCAGCTGAAGACAAGCAGAAGGCTTATACTTGGACAACAATATATCATTCAGTAATTGTTACTTTATTGAAAATGCTGATTATAAGGAACTATCTTACATGCTAAAGTCAGAGAGGAAAAAGTCATCTTTTTACTTCATAAGTATGTAAAAGAGCTCATAAATAAAGTAGTCTAATAGAGAGCTACAAAATATGTCACATTTCAAATCTTATCTCTCTCTAGAAAGCATCTAGTCCAACCACCCTACTCAAAGCAGGTTGCTCAGGACTGTGTCCATCCAGGGGTTGAATATCTTTTAAAGATGGAGACTCCACAACGTCTCCAGGCAAATTTTTCCAATGTTTGACTAACCTCACAGTAAAAAAAAAAAATGTTGTTTCTTATGTTTAAATGGAATTCTCTGCATTTCAGTTTGTGCTCTTGTCCTTGTCAAGGTGAGGCTGACTAGTCTGTAGTTCCTCAGATCCTTCTCCTTGCCCTTCTTGCTTTCTTCCAGCCCTCAGAAATCTCCCCTGATCTCCACAGCCCCCTGTGTTTTCTCTTTAGAATCAGTAGCCAACTTGTGTTTGAGATTATTTCTCCTGATACCTCTGGGTATTCATCCACTGTAACGATGCTGCCTCTTGATCTTCACTTTGAAATCACGTTTTTGAATTTCAGGGAAAATTGATGTCTTTGGGGGCAAAAAGGGGGGGTGGAGGAATCAATCCCAGAATGTTACTCTTCTGGTTTCATGCTGCCAAGTCAGGAAAAGCTCCCACTGACTTCAGTGAAATGAAAATTTTTTCTTTATGGTTCCATTCTCTCCCTGAACAAGTTTGTCTGTCACAGTGTTAGTCTAAATTTGAATTTCTATCAGCAAGATCTGTTTTCTTCCCTCTTCCTTTTGGGTGACATTCTTCTGAATCTAGAACTCATGAAATTTTAAGGCTAGTTGCCTTAAGCCAAGCATTGTCGTTGTAAGTGTAATAATGATTCATCATCCCCCAGAAACCTCTAATATAAACATCTGTCTGTTAATGAATTGTTTGGCTGAGTCACAAACTTATCAGACAAGATGTGAATCCTTTTGTGGTTAGTTGAGTAATTAAGTTCTTTGTTCACTGCAAAACCCTCACTTAGCTTTTGCATAGCAGAAGTCTAAGCAATGCCTTCAAGGAAATGACCTCTCAAAGAATGAATAGCCTGGCATGATATAGCAGTGGGATGGAGATTTGCTGAACCATGCCTAAGATGTATATAAAAAGAGAACAAATAATTACAGAAAACATTTACGTAAAAAGAAAGCAGAATGGCTACCGTTAGGATGAATCAGTTGACCAGAACATGCTTGGGGCAGAGCATATCTGAATGAAGGGAATACTCTGTTCTTTTTTTCCAGTGTTTAAGGTGCTGTGTGATATACATTATAGCCAGCCTTAAGCAATCCAAAGTTATGACATCCTCTTTTTTTAGTGTTTAAGACCCTTTCGTCGATCAACTGTAAGAGTAGGGGGTTTTGTTTTCCTTTTGGTAACAATGAGGGTAGAATACTTTGTCTTGGTTTTAACAGAAGGATACCCAGAAATGGGCTTAACAGGGTCAAAGACCATGATGCTGACGATGAAAACAATGACCGAGCAGCCTTGGAAAACAATCAAAACATTAAGTATGTGATCCTCCATTACTGAATGGCAAGAGGGTGTATGTATGGGTGGGGGGCTGGTTGGTTGTTTCAGTGTCTGACAGTGGAATCACAATGTAGGAACTGACTGGCTAGAACTATATAATAATATATTCTCCTGATATATGTTGGGTGGGAAAGCTTTAAAGCCACAGTGTGGGTGAAGCTCTGCTTGGCCACACTAGTATCACGCTGACTGATACTTTGCTTGTGTTGGTATCATTCACAAAAGTGGCATGTTTGATTTACATGTTGCTTTGAGTTGTCGCATGGCTAGGTTTGTTGTTTACCTATGCACAATTCTTACACTTCACCTTTTAGAAAATCTCTCTCTTTAGATATCAACACAGTGTGACATCCATAATTGTAATCTTATTCAAACTTCTGTATTGATTTAGTTCTGTTGGATAAACTGATGTTAAACTGAACTTACTTAAATTTGTAAATAAGTTATTTCAAACAGATATGCATTACTTACTTGCTCATCCATATAGTTCCACTGAAGAATGCAGTGGATCAAATTCTCTTCTCACAGAAGCAGTAGCAAATTAGAATAACTCAATTTAAAGCTTTTGGAATAAATAAATCCCCAGGCCAGAAATACATCTCTGAAACCTGAGCTCATTCTTTCTTTTCCTTGTTTAAAATAAAATTAAGCAAATGGTTGAATGCCTTCCTAAATCAGGCCAGAAGATTGAAGTCTGATCCATTTAAGCTACTTTCTTAAGCTAGGGTAGAAGTGGAATACCTAACTTCTTTTTCGAAGTGGTAAGTCTATTATGAAAAAGGAACAATTTTTTTTTTTTTTTTTTTTCCCCTGCTTAATTTGCTGTAGACATTTCCATATAACATACTCTTAGTGTACGTATATGTACAGAACTGAATGTTTTTATCTGTGTTATCCTATGTAGTAAGAACAGGCTTTTATTCCTAACAGTGAAGTATTCTCGAGGGAATCTGACATCTTCTAGGAAACCTAACTGGCAAAAGTAATAAGTAGTAATAAAACAGAAGGAATCTTTGTAATCTCAAGATTAATGGATAAAATGTTTATGCTGAGGGTTCTCTTCATCAACAAACTGCTGTTTCCACCTATTTGCATTTTAATGGTTACCCTAGTTCTGAAGTTAAAATTACAGACTTTTCCCAGCTGCTCTTTAAATGCTACATTATAATTTTGAGGAAGCATCATACGTAATTATATTTAATAGACACAGAATTGATTGAAACACTTAACAAAAACAAAAAGCCCAGACCTAATTTTGTAAACATGTTATTGTACAGTAACCCCCAATGAGTTTGTTCTTAAATTTCCTAATTAATTTTTAATTAAAAAGCTCAAAGATGCTATTATACTTCTTGTTGTAAATGGCAGCCTTATGTAAGCATAAACGACTTAGCTGCTCAGACAAATATCTTCCATTAAAATCCATGTTAATGAGAACTCCTGAACACAGTATTTCAGAGATTTAAACAGTGGCAGCACTAAAAGTCTAAATATCACATGGGGGTTTGTTCTTTTTTATTCCTCCTTTCTTTTTTGTCCGAGAGAGAGGTTTGTACAGAACATAGGTTTGCACATGACAAGATGTCCAAATTTCCACTTAGGCGCATCAATCCTCTCCCCATTGCTGCTACCAGACGATATATAGCGTTAACTAGCAAATGATAGGGCTGATCCAAATAATCTCTACTTATGTAAGGGCAAATGGGCACTGTATCAGTAAACTTTTATGCAGATTTGCTTCGTTAAATAGATGAACACTCCTCTTATGAATGAAACACTAACCTACTGAAGAAAAACACAGACTAGCCAAATTCCCAACCTCACGTATAAAAGGGATCCAGCTTTCCGTGATTTTAGTCCATCTTCTCGTTAAAATCAGCCAGAGGATTTAAGCCAGTAGCTGAAACACAGTGTGTTGCTGTGGGGATGGGCTGATGTCACAAATAGAGGATTATTAATAGCATAAAACCAGCAAGTGCTCCTTTCAGAGAAGCATCTTTAATAGCAGGGAAAAACACTTGAGACAAAATCTCATTTGCTATGTTTTTTTTACATTTTTAAGCAAGAAGGGATGGGAGGTGGAAATGCAGTGATTTCTATGGTTTAATTATCTGTCTTCTATATGATTATTAACACTGCACACAGAAGAAGGAGAATTTAGAAGGCTGGAAGTTGTAAGCTCCATTTTGCAAAGCTGCAGTTTTCATTTTAAAACGTGCAAAGTTTGTTATTAGGACAAGGGATTAACAATAGTGATGTTTCCTCTTAAAACAAATTCACAATAGTTTCCCCCTCATTATTTTTCTTATTTTAGAAGTGGAAGCTGGGGAAAAAATCACTCAGGGTATTTAAAACTACATTTTTTTAACCATACCAGCAATAAATGACAATGCATGCCTTCAAAACCAGAAATACCCATCCACTTTATTTAATGGCAAGTATCAGATGCATGCTCTCCTTTGAGCACAAGACAGTATTTATTGTAATGTATGTCCATATTTTTAAAAATTGCTAATTTTTTTTTAATTATTATTATTTCTCTTGCATGTCTGTTTTGGAGTGTCCAGTTCGAGTGGGGTTGGGTGTGGAACCTCAGACCTGCATTCTGAAAGTGAAATATCCCATACAGTCAGTTTTCATGCAAGATCTATCATAGGTTTTGTTGTTGTCTGGAAATAGACTGTTGGATCACCTTGTGGAAAGTAGCACAAGGAGGTGAAAACAAGGCGACAATAGTATCTGCAAGGCAAAGGGCCCTGGAAGGTGCTGATCAACCAAATTGTTGTTTATATATATAAGAAGTACATACCCAGCACAGTTTTTACCTTTTTGCCTTGTTTCTAAAGAGAGATATTCTCTTTTTTAAGCAGATTATTTGTACTGATGCAATAATCAATCCAACTGCTATGCTGTGAAATTTGTTTTGGAGATACTTGAACTAACTGATAAAACTTTCTTGCATGACTACTTCATGGCAGATTTTTTTTGTCATTCTTGCTTCAGCAAAAAATGTTGAGAGACAAATGCTGTGTGCTAGGTATTGTCATTTTGTACTTGACTGAAATATAATTGTATTGGTGACATGGTTGTTTTGAAAAACCATATTCAGAACATTTTTCTGCTGAAATTAATACTTCTCTGGTGTCGAAGGTAGCCGTTCCAAAAACAGTCAAAGCTTTTTCAGTTCCTGGAATGCTCCAGCTACTCCGGCATAGCTCAGTCTTTAAGATGTGATACTATAAATCAAATGTGTTACAGTAAATATTTCTAGCTGCTAATGGCAGGCTTTTACAACCATGAATGGTTTTGTCATTTCCTTTTTTTTTTGTTAAGATCTGTAATACTTACAGATCATAAATCTGAGATGTAAATGCTATTCAAATTACCTGTTCTTAAATTGCCCACAGGAGATGTTTGCCTTGAAGAGAGCTTGATTACGAGAACGTGTATCTCATTGCACTCCAAAATAAAATTTGTCCTCTCTTTTTCAGAAGTTGCTGCAGCAAATGCAAGTAAACTGGTACTAGCAAACTGTGTGCTGTAGCTTGACTATATTTTAGATCTTTAGGAAAAGAAATTGGCTTACATACAGAAAATTTTTATCACTTCTTATACTATCCTGGGCTCCTACAGTTCTGGAGATTTGTAATTCTCTTCCTTAACAGACCTCAGACAAAACTTTTTTCTGTCGGCAGAGAGAAAGAGAGAGGTGGAACAGGAGTCTCACAGATGCCATGCTTTTTGCTTTCCAAACGTGATGAAAACCCTGTTCCCCTCAACACTTCAGGACTTATTTAGAGTCAGTTTCTCATAGTCCTGCTCTTTGCAGTCCATAGATAACTCCGAAGAAAAACAAAGGAGATCTGGGTGGTGTATTTTGTTTTGACTGTTTCTTTAGCTTTTCTCCTATTTCTCCCAAAAGGCAGACACTTTTGTCATCATTAATCTGTGCACAGACCCTTGTGTTTACTACTTCAGGCTTTCGGATGGTGGCAACTATTTGTTGTTGTTTGCAGAAAAGATATTTAAGTGTCTAAAGGAAGGCTATTTTCAATTACACTTAACTTCTAACAATGCCTTTTGCTAATCTGTGTAAGAAGGAAGTTCACCTCCCCTCTTTCCATCACAGAGGCCAGAAGATGTGGTGAAAATCACAGTAGAGTAGCAGCCAAAATACTTGAAGTACTGTATGTTCACTTGAGTATCTCTTCTTTGCCAGTGCTTAGAATCTCCCATAAGAACACCAGCTGTGCAACTTGTCCACCCAGCTGATAGTACTTGAAATCTGCTTAGCTTCAGAAATTACTTGCCTGTGTAATCTAATTTTACCCAATGTTCTGTTTAGAAATAAGTCCATTTACCACTCACAGATTGTTAGTTTCCTGATTTAATAGTGAAATGTTGAAGAAAAAGCAGTGTTTCTCCCTCATAACTCATGCTTTCATCCCCCTTGTTCATACTCCAGTAATTGAAATTACAGTCTTATAATTGTGCAGACATTGATGATTTTGCAAATGGAGGATTATTAATAGCGTAAAAACAAGAAGGACCTCTTCTCAAAATGTTATTCCAGCAAAAAAGAACGAGAAAAATATGCTTGATTATTTCTTCATTTTTTTGTGCATTCTTCACATTTTAATTAGGCAGAAAAAGTAGATAAGATTTTCTTTCATCAGCATGAATATTAGTGAATCATAGCGGAAAAGAATCTTATGGAACGTATTACAAGTCATGAACTTATATTTTTGTAAATTCTATTGACTTTAAGATTTAAACTAAACTTTTTGAGAAAAGAAATACAAACTGGAACTAAATCTTCATTGGTGTTTCAAAATAAATTGGTTTTTTGTACATTTAAGTAAAAATCATGTACTTTGTTTAATTTTATAGAAAAGAGAAAATTTTGCAGGTATTTCTGTATATAGATGTTTTTATTGTTAGTTTGCCAAACCTGACATTCCTATATACTTAGCAACTGACAGGATCTTCTGGTAGGATCTTTGGGTCTTTTAGCAAATTATAGGTGTACAATCTATGTGTTTCCTAAGTATTTGAATACATACTTTCAAGTGAAGAGCTGGTCAGGCAAACTTTGCATCTTACTTTACCAGGAGGTCTGGGGGCCAGATCATAGCTTTAGAGCTCCCGTTCGCTGGTGGTGCTGCCGCACTGTCTTGCAGCTGGAGGTCCCAGCCAAGCATCAGCACTGGAGATGCTCCTGCGTACCTCCTTCCTCTCTGCACACCCAGCAGCGTGGTTAGTCCCAAACCCTGAGCCAAAAAGTGGTTCAGAGGAGATATTTTGTTAGAGTACAATGGCTGAACTACTAGTTAGGAGAAGGTGAATGAGGAACAATGAAAGAGCCAGGAGACAATGAAATCACCAGGATGCAGTTTTAACACAAAGTAAGTATTTTTAACGTATTGTATAACTGCACTGTGAATTAATGGAGGATACTTCCATGAGGATACAGTAATGTTATGGATGCACTTCGTGGCTCAGCAAGTCCTGAAACTGCTGACACAATTAAGAGAGAATACCATGGAAATGACCACTTCTCATACTTGTCACATTTCTTATACTCTTTTCCTGCGTATTTACTTTGTTGGATACCAAGTAATTCCATTCTTAGGAATGCAATTTTACTTTTCCATCGTACTTGAGGTGGTTTTATCTTTGTTTTATATGTGTATATTTAGCAAAAGCGTTTAAAAATCAACCATGCTATGAGCATCTCATTGCTAAGCAACAGTGTATTCTTCCCTCCCACATGCCTTCTTGCTATTCTGTGAAAAGTAAGTATAACAAATGTGTAAAGAGTAGGTGCTTTCCTCTTGATAGAATAATCCATAGCGATGCTTAGCACTGAGCAGTTCTGGTCACTTATTTCTGAGACATACTATTGCTGCCATCTGGTTACTAGCTAAAGCAGTAATCGTTTGAATTTTCCTGCAAACTTTTCTTGTGATCTCTGCTTGGGCGTAAATTCTTCCACACAGAACATTTTTGTAGTTTATATGTACTGGTGGCCATTTGGGAGGCTTTGAGATGACCTAATACTGCATGATCTGCAGCACAGGAAGGTGGACCCTGCTTCACTTGCGGAAGAGGAGGCTTGTGGCAGCTTTTTTGGTGAACACACCTTATACGTACATTGGCATGCAGTGTATTATTTAGGGGCTCTCTTTCTGGAGTATTACTATTAGCTCTGATGTTTTCACATCGATCAGAAGACAGTTAAGTTGTGGTGGGCAGGGGAGGGGGAAGAAATGTGCTTTGTCAGCTAACTGCACTTCTGGAAAATATTTGTCAAACCATCTGTTGTTTCAGTATCATTCTGGAATTAAAGCAATTTTAAAGCTCTACAGTTCAATAGCCTTAAAGGGGTTTTTGGTTTTCTATGGTGCTGCTCTGTTGTTTCAGTGCTCTCATGAATGCCTTCAAAAGCTACCAGTGTATTCCATGAATTGTAATTTTACTTTGTAATATCAGTGTTGTGTGAACACCACTGAAACCGCTGTGGCAAGGTCGCTTTGTAGAACTAAATGCTGGCTAAGTGTTAAGTATGATCATGCAGTTGTAGAACAGATTGAACTAGAAATGCTCCTTGCACGGTTTGTGTCTGAACTGCTATACATCAGTTTAGGAAAGCTGTAGTAGTTGTAGTCAAGGCTCCCAATAGCAAACAACAAAGAAAGCAAAATAGTTGCCATTTAGTGACCATCTCTTTCAGAGCACTAGGAGTGAAAATTGGTCTTTCTAATGTTTTGCCAAGAGTCTTCTATGCTAAGGTACATAGCTACTTGAATTTTCAGTGTCATCATCTCAAAGGCATCCTTAATTTCCTCTCTACCACAAAGGTATGTAAAGGCTGTTTATTTACATATATCCTAACTCTATTAGAGGGTTGCCTGAATTCCTTTGTGAATTCTGCTTATCTGTGTGAGAAAGCAGTTGTGAAATAAGCTCGGGTGTGAACTTGAACAAGACACAATTGCACACTAAGGCTTGATGTGGATGTCCTTATTCCTTCAAGGAGGAGAGCCTTTAGGCTGTTGATTAGTGTAGTGTGGGATGGCTATTCCAAACCTATGTTCCTTTTTTGATTAGTCATTATAACCTTGGCATGCAATGCAACAAACCATTTAAAAGACACTGGTACTCCCAAAGATGGCAGCAGAACTATTCTGCAGTTGAAATTACATGCTTTGTAACTATGTACTTTGCTAGCTAGAAGGTCCAGAGGTAGTAGTAGTATTGGAATAGTAATCTTCCGTAACGTAATATGGAAGTCAATGGCAAAACACGGTGATCTTTTCATGTACTGGCTTTAAGATCAGATCGATAAACTACCAAACACTTCACACATGGAAAAAGATTGCGAAGACCATGCTGTACTCCTGTGTGTACTTTTTTCGTGGGTGGGTAAAGAGCAGGTAGGCAGTTAAGCAGCAGAGAGTCATAGCTCCACCTGATGTGCCAGGTAACTGAGTTAGCACAGAATGGAAGTAGGTTGCAGAACAAAAGGTACATAATTCCCTTTCCCCTGGAGAGGAGAAGCAGCTCACTCCCTGGAACAAGGGAGAAGCAGCAGCCACAGTATTGATCTCCTATTCCTCTGTTGTTCGTCCAGTGCAACAACATAATGTACTTTAATCAGAGCAAATAGTTAATATTCTGTTTAACCTACAGCAAAGTGAAAAGATGTCATGCCAATGAGGATACAGTCCGTTTACCTATAATTCTACTATCCGCACTCTTCTCATTCATTTTTAATGATAATTTTATGTTTTCGCCTTATTTCTTCTTCTTATATTATTATATACACAAGGGAGAAGAATGAACAAAGTTAAATTGTTTCTTGGGTTTTGCTGAGCTGCCTGGTGGGTAGATAAAAATAGCAAGTGCCAGTGGCAAAGTCTCCCAAAAAGCGCTAGCACATTGTGAAAGTGCTAACACATTGTGCTATTGAATCAGCACTGAGAAATCAGATTTTCCTCACAACGCTTTCTTTAAACTTAAGGTGACCTTTAGGAATGCATTTGCATCAATGTAGAGAACCTTATTACTTTGTCATATCAAAGAGTAAGTGCTGTCGTCCTGAAAAGAGTTCAGCTATGGGTTCTGAAAATTCCCTTCTTTTTCTCCTAGGCTTGATAGGACGTTATTGATTCTGGTACCAGAGTAAACAAGGCACAAGCACACAGTAATGAGAGGTATTGTCTTTGGGAAGATATTATTATACAGTAATTTATAATTCAGTATTGCAGAAAGTTCCTATTTATGAAAGGTTCCATTTTATCATTTCTGAAAACCATTTCTATGTACTTGATAATTCCACCTGCTTTCCTGAAATTCCACAGAGCCTGAGGTTATCTACAGCATAGGCAGTGATACAATTTTTAAACAGGGTTTGGGGCAGCAGAGCTATCTTGGATATGGCAGTTGTCTTGCATATTGATTATGTAGAAAAAGTTTCACCTTATGGGGTCAAATTCTTAAGCTCTTACTTGTGGATCAAATTAACAGAGATTGAGAGCTGCTGTGCCATCTATTGATTTTGAAGCAAGCAAGAATTGCTCAGAACTTCTTACAGTCAGGCCTGAATTGATCAAAGTTCTTATGGGTTGAAACTTATGAATTGTTAAATGACTTAAATTATTTTACACAATAACCCTAATCCAAAGCTTACTGAACTCGATGAAAATATTATCTTATGCTTCCATGGACTTCAAATGGAGGTTTATATTACAAGTTAGACTCAGAACAGGTCATGACCAGTAGAATTGGACAAATATTTACAAAACTTGGATGCTAAAAATTAGACTCTCGGACTTAAGTAGCTGCTTAAATGTGGAATTTAAAGAAGCCAGAAGAAAGCTGAAAAAGTGCATTTTTTTTTTTTAATGCATTATAACTGGCTTGTATGTGTTCTCTGTAGACCGAGGGTAGAAGGAATATGATTTTCAAAAGGCAAAGACATGTTTTCAGCACAGCAGGTAGTGGTTCAATTCCTTTTGTTACCCAAGATCTCCATTGCAATGTACATGTGCTTACAGTATTCAGTAAGAGGCACAATAGCATCAAAGATTAGCATAGAAACAGCTACAGTGAGCTGGAATAAAATTGTCTCTAACTTTTATGAGATTCCCCATGCAATATTCCTTTACTCAGATTTTTTTATTAGCATATTTTGGTCTAATATGCGTAGCAAAACTGGCCCTGAGAATTCACTGTGGGGACTGCATATGTAGCAGTTACTGATCCTGTCTCTGATGTATTAGTTTAAATAACCAAATAATAGTTACAGAAGTTTAAAGCAAATGGCATCAACATTTCATCTAATTTGTGACTAAGAGCCACTGCATTTTGTATTCATATTTAGAATGCAATAATACCATTACTGACTTATAAGAAATATTGATGTCAACAAATCAGTATTTTTCTTTGTCAAGGCATTACTTTTACACTGATCAGGGCCTCTTGGTTTCTTGTTTCATGATATTCTCTCCTTTTTCTTTCTTGTACTTTAATTCAAACATTAAAAAATGAATATATTGCAAATATATTAGTAAGTATGATTTTTCAGTATCTTCAGTTAACTCAGGAAATAGCAGAGATATTTAACAATTACTTAGCATTTATCTTTACAAAGCAAAAGGATGATTATAAATAACAGTGAAAAGGCTTATTGAAGGCAAAGGAAGTATGAGTACTGAATTATCTGATGATCAGAGTAGTTGATGAATAATTCATTATCCCTGCCTTTTCCAGGAGCCAAACATATAAGCAGTGGCCACTGTAATTGCGGACACCAGGTGTCATGTTATTAAGCTATTAATTTGCTTATGCAGTGTCATGCCACATTATATCACGTCAACTCTCGGTGTGGCCCAGCATAATAGGGATTTTTAAGTGTTGTAACGTGGCACAGCGCAACAGGGACACAAATCAAAACCAGCAGCACTTCAATAGATCAGCTGTTCTGTAAAGTGTATACAGGCTATCACTGTGGACAACCATCTGTAATGAAACTGTTAAAATAGAAGTGGAATGGAGAGAGAGCTGTCGGCTAGGCATGTCCATTAAACTCGGGTACTTTGGCACATCCCTAATTAAAGACACTAAGTCTTGAGTTCCAATTGACAAACCACTAGATCTAGACAACATACTCTCAAGAGTGCTTGAAGGAAGAATACAGAGATGTGAGGTGCTTGTCTGGATAATTTCATGGGTGATTTCTAATTAGCTTATACTTGAGAGGTTAACTTGCAAGTCTGATGGGAAACTAGCCAAAGAATAATGGAGTCCCCAGCACCGCAAATGTTGCTTGTATTACTGTACATGGATTTTATGCTCCTGAAGAAATGCAGCCTGCCATTTAAAAAAGGATGTCTTTGCCTGCTCCCCTGGATTGATCAGTAACCGCCCCTCCCGACACAGCAGCAAAGCAGCCATGTTGTGCAACTAGATGCTGTGAAAGAATAGGCCTACGTCAAAACAAAGCCCTAGTTCATTATTTAGTAGCGAAGGTAAAGAACTCCTCAGGATGTTATTTTGTTCTATTCTATCACAGTCTAAATGAAGCCATTGTCAATTAGCACATATACTAGAGTCTGTGACAAGGACTCTGCAGTAAGCATACATAAGCAAAACATAACTGAGGAGCCAGCTTTTGCTTATACAAGTGTATACAATCAATAAGAATTGGAATCACATTGTCACAGATGTAGTTGCCTCTAATCTAGTACAGGCATTTCAGTAACAGACTAGATATCATGTGTAAATCCTGGAACACGGTATACTGACGACAGGAATTTCACCCACAATTCCTACTTCTGGTGTAGATTTCTTTTTATTTCTTTCTTACACTAAAGGAATGATGCATCTTATGTAGAAATCTTTCAGATTAGAGTGAGAAAATAATAAGCTTGGAAAATTGGAAAAGTTTTGAGAAAAGTTTATTCATGTTAAGTTTATTGTCATGGGGAAAAGAAGACTTTATTAAAGATTTAAATGTAATAAAGTAATAACTCAAGGAAGAAATAAAAATCTTGATAAAGTTGATCCAAAAGAGCCTAACAATAAGAGGACTTAATCTGAAGGTTTATGAAATAAGGAGTCAAATACAAACTATATAGAGCAGGTTCATGTAGCAAGTAATGAGCATGCACCCCTGCGTAACAATGTAAGAGAATATATTCAAGAAGCATCAGGATGTAGATGAAAGAATTAGATGAGATTCTTGACACCAGGGATTAAGGGTTGTGGCATGAAAATAAGAAAAGGATGTGAGTCAATGAACATGTGATGTATCTTGAGCCGATGGCTTCTCATTCTTAAGATTTTATTTGTTTTTTAGTACTTTCTTGTGGTTTGTGACCAGGCTTAGCCTACTGTCTCTTTTGCTGCCTGTCTGACCATTTTCCTGGGGCTGAGTTCACTATTCTGCATCACAAGATTTCTTATTCTTTTAAAGTTACCATTTAGGGAAGTTATCTCTAAGTCTGAGCACACTGGACCTTATTTTCAGAGGTACTCATGGCATCCAGATCCTGTAGGAGTCAGGCTTCAGAGTTTCGTCTGAAAACGAAGGTGCCGACAGTCAGAGAGATCTAGTTTGAAATAGTTCACACTGAAAATGGCTATCATGCTACATATTGATTGAGGACCCCAGATCCCACAGTCTTTCCGTTTCCCTCCTTGCATTTTTCATTGCACTCTTTACATCTACCATGGAAGAGCTAAAGTGGCTCTGTGGCCAGGATAAGCCTGCAGCTTTTTCTCTGTGTGCATCTGGAAAAGTTTACAGAAAATACTTGACCTTGAAGTATAAAAAAGATGTAAAGGGAGTGGATGAACATGATTTCCTTTGATTTAGATTACAGTAAAATTTTCAAAGCTTCCTGACTTCTGATTCCTTCTTGTGGCTCTCCCACCTGGGAAACACTGGTCTGCATGAGCCACCTGAGACATGCACACTGTTAAATCAAACCACTTTGCAGGCATAAGAAAGCACATTTAGAGCATTTTGAATCAGGCATGGTTTTTCCTGTGTTGAGTGAGGGCAAGAGTTAATTAAAGCTAGTCTTTCAATGGAAATTCTTTTAGTGCATTTCTGGTATCTGTGGAGATAGTGATTGATGAGGACATAAATAGGCTGATTTTACTGCAAGTTATTAACATTCCAGTCCTTGCTGCATCACCACTGATCCTGCTCAGCAGAGACCACTCTCGAGTGATGTCACTGCATATTTCTCTGTACAATCAAATCAATAGGTAAAGAGTATGATCATTGCAATTACTACACTGGTTAGCCCACACTGCTACTTGAGGTAGTAAAAAATAGACGTTTCTTTTGCCTAGTGGCAAATCCTCATTGCCAGCGTATCAGTAGCAAGGAAACAATATTTATAGTTGTCTTTAGGGAGCTCTATCCTATCGTGCAGTTAATTATGATAAACTATTTTATTTGTAAAAGAGCTTAAAACTGCTTTGTACTGTGGCAATGTGTGGCTATAAAAAAACCTGCCTCATTAGGATGGTCAAACCAGCAAATTTCTACTGCAATATGACAGGAAAAACATCAAGATGTGTCTTCTCTGAAAAATAAAGTTGTGATTGTAACATACTCTGATAAGGCACTTGTGTAATCAAAACTGAAGACGAAGGCAGTGTTTTCAGTGTTTTCAGAGTTTTCAGTTAGCACTGCTAACTGCACAGAGCAGGCTCAGGTTTTCTCAACAGTGTAGGAAAAATTGGATTATGACTCCCCAGAGGAGCTGAGGCCCTAACATGCTTGTCATGTGGCAGGTTGAGACATGGGCTTTCACCTGACAGGAGTAATGCTGAGTGAGGCAGAGACCCATGGAAAGCTGAATTGTTTGTTCATATGGAAATGGAAAGACTGCTGGTGGCATTCACTGATGATGCTCAGCCCCCTCCCAGTGATTTTGGTTGCCCCCACAGCACAGTCCATATGGATTATGCCCAAAGCTGTTTGAGTTTGCCTTGCTTTCCGGGGCTCTAACGCAGACAAAATAGGTAGCAGTGTCACAGGAATTTTGTTGCCTCCGGACATCTGGCTCCTGCCCTAAGCCTAGGGATGGCCCTGCAAGTGTGTTAGCTAGACTGGGTGTGCACAGTCCAAGCTGAACTTGTATCTCCATTGCACCATAGATCCACTGTCATTGCTTAGGCTCCGCACAAGCTCTGCGCAAGCAAACCGCTGAACTCGTGTAGAGTCCATGGACTTTAATGCAGAACTAGTTTACAAATGTGGATTCATGGCAGGATCCAGGCATTAAGGACTGCTACAGCACCCTCTGAAATCAGTGAGAGTCCTTATGTTGAGTTCAGCAGATCCCAAAATGTTCTGAGACTCAGCACGAGCAAACAAATGGATAATTTATGGATGTTATAATAGAGGGTCTAGATGAGGGAGCTTGCTAGGGCCTTTTATTGGTGGAGATTCATTAGCACTTATACGGTAATAGTTGAAAAGCCCCAGTACTGCCTCTGCTGGCCCACATCAATATCTTTCATCATGACACTGCAGAAAGCAGGACTTGACAGGCCATCTAAATTAAGGCTGCATGAGCAAAAATATTCTTTATCTTGGGGAAAGAAAGAAATTATATTAATATATAATGCCCTACATTTAACATTCCCTCAGTACCCTCCCACTTCTAAGTTACTGTACTTGGAGATGTGATCATATATTAAACACTGAATTCAAGATCTTTTTATTTCTGGCAGTTTGTCTAGAGCTATTCTATAGAATGTGTTCAGCTTTTATATTCATCTCAAAACTGAAATTTATTGGAATGATACATTGGTTAGTATGTCTGGGAATATCTGAAAATATTATACTTTTACTCTTCGCTTTTTGTGTTTCATATACTTGTCAGAGGAGCACATACAGAAACGTGCACTTTCCTTTGCAGTCAATAGTGAACTAATTGGAACATCATTAGAGCAACCATTGCTTTTCATTGCATAACATCATAACGTCTCAAATGTGAGTCACAGGCTGTCTAGTGTAAGATGCGCAGGTAGTTTGGCCTGTGCTTACTGGGAGTTTTCCTCAAGCTTTAATTAGAGCTTCTTGCTGGCTCAGGATTTTAGAAATGGGAAAGTAGAGTTGTGGACAAAGGAAATTGTTTTCCTGGTCAGCTGCTAAATGAGGGGCAGAGCCACAAACAGGGCTGTGAACTTAAGGAGTACAGCCTACAGCCCAATTTCTTGGCCCTTCGATTATAAGCAATCACAAAATTAAGAAACTTTATAATGCTGCAAAGGACCACTTTTTAACACAAATACTTTATTTGTATTTTCCAAATACTGTTTACTTTAAAATACTGGTATAAGTCGGTATGGAAGCAAAAATATTTTGTAAAATACAGGAATATAGATAAAAAGTTTCCTTTTTATGAAGAAAGGTGAGGTAGATAGACAATTAAACGTTACGGCTCTTTCCTAAAACTGTCAACGTTTATGAGGCTGGCTGTCTGAGCTAGGTAGGATTTGAGAGTATGTTACTGAGCCCTCTGTACAGGGTAATATTCAAAAAAATCAACAGCAAGAACACATTTAGAGGACATGTCTCTTCAGGTTAAGGTGCCAGTCTAGCTCATGATACAAAAGAAATTAGTGCAAACTCAGGTTGGACTAATCTAGGGCAATTTTTCACAAGGCAACCGCTTGCACGGCTGCAGTGATATAGAAAAAAATACATGCTGAGATAGTCCAATTAAAAATTGCCTTTTTTTAGGGGGGGGAAAAAAAGTATAAATCCAAGTCAAAAGAAGAAGAGTAAAGAGAAATTAATTTTTTTTAGCTGCATGGCACTTGAATGTGCTTTGAAGGGCTCTGTGTGCACAGGCAAAGAAAAGAAATTAATCTTACATAGCAATGAATATTTACAGTATTGGAAATTCCATGTAGGGTCCAGGTTTTGTTTCCTGTGGAGACTGAAGCATAGTTTGCTGTAACAAAATAAACAGTTAAGTTGTTCTGGAGATGTATTTTCTTTCAGTTCAAATAAAAATTGTATCAGTGAGAGCAGAAAGGTGTAGTTTGGGGTGAGTGGGAAAAGCCCCAATTCAGCAATCCACAACTGTGAACATTCTGCTATTAAAATGACTTCATATGTAAGCATGTTTCAGTTCTTTGCTCAGTAAAGATAGATGGAAGAATTAAATAACTAGCTGAGTACCTGGGGTCTAGTCACTTGGAATCACCCTTTCATGAAGAAAAGGTGGTTTTTAAACAGTCGGCTAACAGTGGCTGGGGTAAAATCTTAGTTTGTTCAGTACTCATTCCATGTTAAATACTAACCTTTGGAAAATGGGTTTAACTTTACAAAAGGTTAAAATAGTTCCCTTTTATTAAATGGTGTACTAATGCATTTTTCCAGCAGATATATGCAGGACTAAAACTTCTGAGATCAGTTTTTGAACAAAAATTAGTATGGCACTGAATTGTAAGAAATTCTGGTTTAATACTCGGTTAAAGAGCTGAGCAAACTATATGTCTTAACCAAACATAGGCATTTTTCTGTCTTTTTATATATCACTTGAATTTGGGACAATGAAAATGCAGTTGTAAATCTGTCTTTTTAATAAAAAATACAAATTAATTGCACCAATTAATAGCCAATATGAATGTGTTACCTTGTTACAAGCAGTATTTGTCATTCCTATGTCTTCTTTCTGGGCATGCTTAAATATCTTGATACCATTTCTATGAGTTGGATTTTATTATAGCTGATTTATGTAGGCTTGCACACAACTTGACATGCACAGGAAAATGACAGGCAAGGGAAAAGCTAGAAATAATTTTTTTTTTTTGGTACTAAGCACTAAGTGATACCACCTTCTTCAAATCAAAAATTCTCTCCTTCTCTACCCTTTAGCTTCAAAATACACTTTCACACCAAATATATATTCCCTAATTAAATGCGGAATGTGTTTAGGTGTTCATTAACTACTCTGAATCAGCATATTAGACCTTTTCACTGGAAAAAAGAAACATTCCTATTTCTGAACATCACAAAACTCTTCTCCCTGAATCTGAGAGATCCCTCTGTAAGGATTTAATACAATTTTTAGATTTGTTTCCAAGACGTCACTATCAGGAATGCAATTGCACTTCCATGTTAGTATGTAGATCCTTAGAAATACTTGTGTGAGACAAATTAAATTTAATTAACATTATTGTCATATTATTGCAGTTAAGAGCAATACATTGAGCAAAGGTTAATACACAACGAAGTTGCCAGCTGGAAGTTTCTTATTTGTGAAACTATAAGCATGCACAGCTTTGCAAGTATCTTGTTTAAAACATACAGCTATGATTCCTTCTTTAATTGTATTCACATTTTACATGCTTACCAGATCCTGCATTGCCCAGGATATTTACTACTTTCTGGTAACTCTGGTTCCTTATATATATACTTTAGGATTGCTGCTGCTATCCTGTATATGAACAGCCGTACAGTTCATGGAATCTTTAGGTTCTTTTTATGAGCTACGGAAAGTTCTGTTATAGCCACATAAACCTATGTGGTATATGCTTCCTTCTCTACTTGCCATGATGAGGCTTCACAAAAATTAGCATTATTGTAATCCTTTCAGACTATAGAGAATAAGAAATAAAGCAAAGAGCTCAGCTGTCTGCATCATATGGGATTCTCTGTGTCCTGTTTTTAATTCATTTTCTCATATTTGTTGAAGATGCTTTCAAACCAGCATGAGTTATAGTCCGCTCAGCTTCAGCTGGGGAAGTAGCTGGAGCAAAGGGCAAGCCTTTGGAGATTTATATCATGCTGAAGCCTCTTTGTAAATCCCTAATTCCCTTTACTCTTACCAGTAGAGAAATCCAGTTGGAGATTATGATATTTAAATGTGAATGTCCTTTTTCCTTTCCGTCTTCTTCCAGAGGGATGGATCACATGCTGGGAACCTTTATAAAAGAGAAATAAGGATGGCTTTGGAATTACTGATGCAAAGATGTTTTATGGTAGCATACTGCAGTCAGCTGATGCTTCATTGTTTTCTCACTGCAAACTGTGTGCATATTTCTCTCATGACTTGTTCTCTTCAAGCTTGTTGCATGTAATTTGTCAGAGTCTTATGAAAAGACAGTTCAGAAGTTTAAATGGTCAGAAACTAAAGTTGGCACATGCCAGAGTTAAAATCTGCATGCGTCTAGTTGCATACTTGGTCGTGTAGTGCCATGACATGACTGATTTACGAGTAGAGTCGTGACTGTCAGTGGTTACATTCAGAATGCAAATAAAAGCCCATTTGTGAAATTTTGGAACATTAGTGCTCTAATTACATACATGCACATGAAATTAATTTGACAAACTAAATTGTACATGGGATGCACTTTGACTGAAGTCCTAAGACAGGCTTCCATTACAATGATGGAAACAGAAAGCATGCTCTATGTTTTACAGAACTAGAAGCTCTATATATATTTTTGCCTTTATGAATGGATATGTTTTTCGTCTAAACATTTGCATTCCTAACTATGAAATCTATGGAGAGCCAGGGCATTTAAATATGTGTATAATTTCTTCTCACAATCAAAAATTTCTTTAAAATGAGGTAGTCTTTACACCTTTCTCTCTTAAAATAATACATCACTATTCGCATCCAGTGTAATTCTGGAACTGTTTAGTCAGACTGAACAGATATGTGTGTGTGTGAGTGGTATGTGTATGCATAAACATATATACATACATATAAAAATTCAATTTCAGGCATTAGGAGAATAAACACCAACTTGGACCACATGTTAATATCTTTTTTTGGTATGCAGTGACTTCGTCCACCTTCATAATCCTCAGCTTAAAGTGTAAGAGTTGCTCTATCTGTTGTAGCAAACAATAAGCACAAAAGGATTCAGAAAGTAATAACAAAGATAAATTACTCTGCAATAAAGTTTCAGGTCCAGTAATTTCCCATTTATATTTTCTCACTGAATCATGTAGTCCCAAGCAATGCACTTTTTTTACGTCTGGGCTGCATCATACAAAGTAATTTTATATCTCGTACTTCCCAGTGTGTCCAAAATATAACATCACATGCACAATGCATGACAGGGTGGTCGATGAATTATATAGAGCCTTCAAATAATATCACTGTGAATGTGATTTCATAAGCTTTCTAAGGCAATCAATCTTACCATATTATGAGGAATGAATTGTCAGTCAGCGTTTTTTTTATTCTACTAGGAAGGTTTCAGAAGCTGTTACTTAATGCTACTTATTGTTGAAGGCTGCCTGCTGAATATGTTTTTCCTGTGTGAAATTACTGATGTGTTCTGTGTGTCTTAAAGTTTAGCTCTCGGGTAGCATAGCATTTTGCCAGAGTGCATTACCTGAGGCTGTAGGAAATGTTAACAAGTGAAAGGAAGTGGAAACTTCAGAGAGAAGGAGGCGGAACTAGTAGGAGCAACAAAAGAATAGGTTTTGTATATGAAAAGCTTGTCTTTGTCTTATCTAAGTGTAAGTTCTCTTATCTTTCCTCCGTCTCACACATACTCCCACACACTTATTTAAAATATAATTTGAAATGACAGCTTCGCCATGTCTTCTGAGAGCAAACAGATGAAGCTGGACTTCCCT
The DNA here is from genome assembly GCF_000690835.1 of Fulmarus glacialis. NCBI lineage: Eukaryota > Metazoa > Chordata > Aves > Procellariiformes > Procellariidae > Fulmarus > Fulmarus glacialis. The sequence continues at coordinate 57,556 of NW_009203544.1, read as the reverse complement.
CTTTTTTCCATGCGTGTGACTGGGATGTTTCTCCATATTGTTCTTAAAATAGCTGCAGCAAAGAGAGATACCACACTGGCAGAGGAGATGTGATTTAGTCTCAGTCAGGTTTTTTACTGATGTTTCTTGCAGTGTGGTCCAAGTCAGCTGAATAACTGGTATGAGATAGCTGTGTATTCCTGACATAGCCATGAAGCCTTTTGGGGTTACAACTCATATTCTTTAATAGAAATTTTATGTAGGTATTTTGAGCAGTTATAGCTGGGCTCAAGACTACTGATTCATTTCCTATAGACAGCTGAACAGATGGCTCTCTTCATTTAATTATTAATGTTATCTAGAGACCCAATCATGTTGCATCTATGAGCCAAACGTAGTAAGACAAACATGTCAGTCTTCAAATTTGGCTCTTACTTCTGAGCATTGATCATTTAAGTCACTTCTCATTCTGTATCATTTATTCACCTGGAAAGAAGTGAAGGCTTTATTGACCTCTGAAAACCTGACAGTTTCACAGGAACTGATAGTATCCACTCACCACCACCAGTAGATTTCAAAATAAGAAGTAAAAGTGACGGAGGATGAACCAGTCAGTTCTCCACCTCATGCCATCCCCTGGAAGTTGAGGTTCCAATCTTCTTTTAGATTCTTTCCCTGAATTGAAAATTGATTAATTGAAAGAAAGAAAAAAAAAAAAAAAAAAAGAAAAAAAAAGGATAGCACAAACTGTCAGAAAACTTTTTAATAAAGATGATTTTTTCCCAGTGGGGAAAATATAATCTTCAGTTGGTTACAGCAAGCTTGCAGATTACTGAGATGGAAGAATTCTGTAAGTGTGAAATTCTGTTTAGTATTTACCTAGATCCTGTCATCTAACTCTTTCTCTAGAGATAAATGCAAATGTGTGCTACAGATTTTAAATATGCCATTAATTACTGAACACTGCCTCCCTTGCACATAGTCAGTGAATTCCGTAAGTTGTCTTCAGTGTAAGTGATACAGAGAAATTGTGCCAACGTTTTTCAGTTTGCAACTTACTGTCACTTCTGGAATCAGCTTGTGACAGCAGATGTTAATTCTCTGCTCAATAGAAAGCCTCAGCACTGGTAAGCAGCAAAGTTAGCAAGAACAGTTGTCATAGTTCAATGCAATCTTAATGTTTCCAGAGACTTTTATATTCCCACTCTATTATACAGAGGGAAATTTAACCTTGTAAATGGAAAACCTGTTGCATCAGCACCAAAGACACAAAGCTAACCCAAATACTGGTAGATGTGTGGAATGCATAAGGAATCCAACAAACAGAAATGAATTAAAAAAAAAAAAGCCATTCACAGATTTAATTTATTACATAAAAGCAGGACATGCTTCAGATGAGTATTATACTACAATATTTATATGTAACATCTTTCAGAAATGCTTTCCCAGCTGTTTTTTATTCTATTTTAAAAAGTTCCTCCTCACCTGCTTCCAAATGTTTGTCTCAAGCTCACAGCGTAATACTGTTCAATCACCAAGCTTCTCCTATTTATTGCTGAAGGAATGAGCATTTTAACGAGGACATTACTTTCATCTTGCATATTCTTTGTTGTCACTTTCCAAAACTGGAATATACCCCAGTGGTTTCAATTCTTGCCCCATATATGTTGCTTCATTGAACTGGCTGCTGCTGACAATATAACATGTAATTTCAGATATATTCTGTTTTTTCCCAGCCTCCCAGAAAAAGATCTGTTTCACACTAAAGGGCCGCGTCTCCATTAGCCTATCTATTCAGAGCAGCAGTGCAGTTTGTAAATTAATTTTCCCATTGTCCCCACTTGCCATGTGTTGGTTCAGTTGCAGAACGGTTTTGGTAAGTCCAAACTAGATTCTTTTCTGAGAAAAATAAATCAGAAGCTCTGCTACTGAAGCAGACCGCATGGCATCCAACAATCAGTGGGGATGCTAAGTCCAAACCAGCACTTGCTCCTTTAGGCAACTTCAGTCTATGTGCGTGATGGGAGGGATCCAAGAGATCAGGCTAAATTCAGTCCAAAGTAAAACCCCAAACTGCATACAGTTTCAGCAAATGAACCTTAACACTGACAGCTTCATTCTGCTGATGCTTTCCTTTCACACCCAAATATTTGTTGTATAGACAAAGCCCTGGTAAGCAAATAATTTTTAGTGGTGGCAGAGGGGAAGGGATGGGGAATTACTGCAGGAAACTCAGATATACAGCTTGGTCTGCACAGTCTTGCAACTGAAAAAACCTCTTCCTGCCTTGTATGCAATGCACTCTTAAAGATAGGGTGATCTCTGTCATTCCAGAGGGGCGAATGGCAGGCAAGTGACTTTGTTGTTGATGTTTTTGTTGAGATGCAAATGTTAGTCACTATAGTGCCTTTTTATGTATATATTGTAATACAAAAAGCTATGTAATGATATAACATTGGACTGTAAAATTGGACTTTTTTTTTTCTTTCTTCATATATTTTCTCTAATCTGATTTATGCAGTTTACTGAAGAGCGTACATTTTCTTTGGAAAAATGACACATTTTTTTATGTTTAAGATCCCTTGTTAAATAGCCAATATTTGTGACTAATGTTCTGCCTCTGAAATAAGTGTGTTATTTTCTAATACTTAAGAATAGTACATTTTGCTTTCAAAGTGCATTTTGTGCAAGAGGCTTCTGTTTGTGAAGCAAAGCAAAAAACCCGCCAGGTTATTGTGTATCTAGAATTAATTTCAGTGACTAGAAATCTGGACCTATATTTTCCCCAAAAATACTTGTTCATTTCACACATGGTTATGCTATACACACAAATACCCAGTAAAACACACTATCTGTCATTTGAATTATTTTTCTGCCTCTTCGTGTTAAATAGTCTCGCAGATGTGCACACATTGAATTAATATTTGGCTGCTAGAACACAATGAGAAAATACTTAAATTATGATCCAGTTTGAATTAGATATACTCAAAACTTTTAATCTTATGCTATGAATTTATATTGGGTTTATAGCCTATATTTTTAAATGCTTGATCTTGTATGAGGATATATATATTTCCAGGTTTTTTTTTAAGAATGGTTCTGATGTTTGAATTTCTTTGATCTTTCTTTAAACATTTTGTATTGATCTAACATATATTTAAATAACTTACAGGAACAAATGCACAGTCGTGATGTAAGAAGTGTTGCATAAACATCCAATATATTCCAATAGCCTCTTTCATACTTTTATTATCGGAATAATATTTTCTTCACATAAATGAACACACGCAATATTTGTTATATAATGTGTTTTAAGACATTTTAATACGTACTGTTTTCCTTGATGTTAGACCTTGGACTTAGGCTAAAAGTAAGATAGCTTTAAGAATTGCTAGTTTGAATATTTGCTCATATCTCTAATATTGGAATGGACTTTCGGGCTCAATCAAACTAGTTAATTTAAATTTGTTAATTAGAGTCAATATTTAAGTATTATTTATTTATAGTACAGTATCATTAATCCAAGATTATTGCCTTACTGTGCTAAGGTCAGGGTATAATGAGAAACACGTCAGGCTCACAGCATCATATGATCTAAATAGTCAAAAGAAATAGAGGGCAGCTGCCTTCACTCATGGGCGAAGTCCAGTAATAGCTGAGCCCAAAGCAAATTTAAGCTCTCCTGAATCTAAGGCTAGAGCTTTCTTTAATATTTCATGCTGCCTCTCAATGTTTTTTTTTTTAATTTCTGCATTGTCACTCTTAACTAAAAATGAAAGCATAGGAGTCACAACATTGCTATCCTTTCTGCCTAGCTGTAATCAAAAGTACTGGAAATGTCACAAGTTTCACAGGGCATTGCCAGCCTAGGCTTGCGAATAAGAGTAGTTCAGAAAGCACTGATGATTTCTGAAATGCAGCTCAACATTTTGTTACTCATGTGAACAGGGCAATAGCTCCAAACCTGCAGAGATTTCCCCATAGTGCCTGCAAAATAAGGAATGGTAGCAAGACAGAAAATAAACAATTTCAATATTGAGTCTAAAAAGCATCTTTAATATTATACTTCAAAGTTGATATGCTATCCTTAATTGGGGTTTGGAATCTGTTTTGATATCATGAGATAACTGAAGATTCCAGGGGTATACAGGAAGGTTATTTCAGAAGAAGGTGAAATGTGATTTTACACGAGTTATATCAAACTGATAGAGCACTTCAGAGTGGATATGCTCAATCCAGTATAGGAATATCTTTTTCAGTTGGCATATTTCATTAAAGAAACCAGTCAACCAGTAGTCATTTTTTCACTGGAAAAAGGGAGAGAAGACAATTCTCATACACATACAGCTACACATATAATAGTGCTTAATCTTTCTGAGACAGAATATCCAAGGGTCAGAGATCATTTATCACTTTAATAAATACTTTAAAGTACATTTTCAAATTACCATTCCTGGGAATTTATTACAAATAAAACACTAGGTATCACTTTGCATAATTAAGTGGGTTTTTTGTATCTCAAGAGCATTCTTTAAAATAGAGTTCAGGCTACACAGACTAACACCCAGATCTATCAGATTTGTTCTTAAACCATAGACCTCAGGATTATTAGGATTCACTGATCATACTGTGTGACCACGCAGTTAAGAATATACTGAATACTTGGTGTTTTAAAATAGTTGTACTTAAGTACTGACTATAGCAGCTATCTTACTCTTTCGCAAAAATTGTTCTTTCGTTCTTTTCAGCCATAAAAGACCAGAGATTACTGAGCAAGCTGACACTCTATCAGATGCAATCCATTTTGCTGTAGCTGTTTGCTTGTCAGATTTATTTGTAGCAGTATCTCATACCAGACAACTCATACAACTGCAGTTTCTTACAGGGACATTTCAAGAGAGCATGATGAATCTTCATGGCAATTTATATGGATCCAGATGCTGGGTGTTTGCACAGTATTAGAGACAAAGTAGTTCTTCATGGGAACGCCTTTTAAGAGTACAACTTGTGTATTGTTTCACTGAAGGATTTGGGTTTTTTTCTGTCTATTGGCAATTTGTAATGTAGCTTCTTATCATAAAGTTAGGGAATCCTGAACTTGTTCTCAATTAGATTGAAATTATTTCAGGTTTCTAGATTTGAAACATAATTTGTTAGAGAAGGAAATATCATGTGCTATAATTGGTACAAATATCAATTTTAGCAAAGCATACTTGGTATCACTGGGTTTTTAAGGTGTTGAGCACTGTTGAAAATCTGGGCCAAAGTATTTGCTGCTGAAACACTTGCAGACTGCATTTGAAAAATAGCCCACTTAAAACTATTTCCAGTGTAATGTCCAATGTTTCATCCTTCACCTTAGCTAATCGAGAATATTTTATACACCTTTGTCCATGTGGAGAATTTTATCTTTATCACCAGGTTTTAGATATGAAGAGAGTTGAGTACATAAAGTGCGTTGGATTTTGATTCCCATTCTACAACTAGTTACCTCAGAAATTATAGGCTTTGCCTTTCCTAGTCTACATTATACCTGCATTTGCTGAGATTTCAGCATGACTGCAGGGAAGTTATGTCACTGCAGTGTGTGTCTGTACATATTCATATTGCTGAACAAGTTCATGACAGTGGTTAACATGAAAACTGAAGCAAACACTTGTGTTGTTCTCTGGATTCCTAGTTCCAAAATTACATGGAACTATGAAGTGTAGGATTTGTCTACACTGTGCAAAGTGTTTCTGTCTTACAGTTCTCCAAATCAGCTCAAATACCGAAAGCATGGTACTTGATGGCAACTTCGATAAGACAAATTAGCCTGCTAGTGACACCATGCTGACTTAACTGTACTGCTTTTGTAGCTAAGCCATAATATTTTGCCAGCCATAGGTTTGTTCATAGTCCTACTGAAATCAAGTAAGACTTCATGGAGTCTTGCACAGGATAGTGTTTTTAACTGCATACAGCATGTTATAACAAACCATAGTTAGTTCAGCAATGAATCTACTTTCAGTTCAAATATACAGCACCAGCCCTGACCTCTGCCTCCATATTCCAAGATCTCTGGGACTGAACAGCACGAGCCATGCCCAAATCCGTAAGGGTCAGTCAATTCTGATGAGTGCTGCCCAGCTAATTTATCAACAGTTCTTTGCTGGATTGTGACAATGCAGACACTTTTGTCCTAATTTTTTTTCCTAACAAATACCATTTTAACCTAAATCCTGAATACAAAAAGTGCTGAAAATTACTCACATCCATTATATGCAATACCTTCTAAATAAGTAGTCTCTAGACAGACACTTGTAACGTGATTTTAAAGCTGTCCAGCAATTCTACTAAGAGGTATGGTGCAAGAAGGAAACCAGATTAATTAAAACTATTTCCAAGTAAAACAGGAGTGGGAAATAGATAAGGCATAATTATGAATAATAGAATTGCTGTTTCCTACCCTACAAGGAGTAGCAATACAGATCATTAGCATGAACTGGCAGGACCTGTGCTTTGTGTTTTATATACTTTGCAATTTTTTCCTGGATACAGATGAGGCAAGGAGATACTGAGTAACCTGTTGTGGCATCATGATTTTCTTACTAGACCTGTGCCAATTCTGAACTCAACTTGAAAACCTTCCCTATTATTTTTCATTTGCACTGCTTCTACAAAACACCCCTGGTATTCTCCATGGACTTGAGTATGCATTGTGTTAAACTCCATGGAAACCGTATTGATAACAGCTGAAGTGCTGGGGCTCATATTTAATAACTTGTGCTACCAAACTAGAATGGTTTATAGTGTGTCCAAACAAGGCAGTCAGGGTTTTGGCCATGAGGGGTTCTCAGAGAGTTGTTTCCCAAAACTTTACATTCACAGGCTACCTTACCACATTTTAATGAAGGTTCTGTTTTTACTACTTTCAAGAATCTCTGAAACATTAAGGAGAGTAAAAAAAATTACATGGTCATTAAAGTCCATCGGATTTTACTCTAATGTCATTCTGTGTAAGACTGTGAAAAATTTTGTTCCTCAAGTAGCAGCCTGTGGGTGGTATTAAAAAAATGCAGTTTGAGCACTTCAGTGGATTGCTGAAGTGCCCAAAGGTATGTGCATCCAATGTTGAGAACCCAGGAGTGATTCTGACCTTTCTACCTGGAATTGGGTATTTCTTCAGTAATGGATTTTCCCCCTACTGTTCTGTTTGGTTTTTTTATAATAAAGGGAATTCTTTGGTCACACTGGCAAACATCAGTTGCTATAGAAATGCATAACTGTTTACAGGTGCGATATTGAATTGTGCTTGCTTCCTGGGACTAACAAGTTAGTTGTATTTATCTGTTATGGATAAAATAGCCTACAGCATTAAGGGGAATAGGGGACATATAGGTTAGAGGGGACAGAATGCCTTGAAGCTATTCATCTGCCTTTGTCTTTAAAGGTAATGTCTTTTCGGCTGCAGTATCTTACACAATTTGTTATGAACCTTCAGCTATAAGCTCTTCTAAAATGCAAGCATTGCAGTCGTTGATCTGTATATATGAAGAAAATGTATATGTTTGCATGCGTTCCCTGTTCCACCCATAAGCAGGGTATGTAGGCATCATTTTTCATGGCACATAGAATTGCTGTTTGTACAGGACCATGTTCTTCTATGTACTTCTGAGAGGACACATTGTTCAGAAAGATCTTGCAAACACATTATTCCATACTTTGTTATAATGGAAGCATATCTTGTCCTTGGTATTCAATATATATTTAATAACATGTTAGGGTTACATTTTAGAGCCCAGAGGCTTCAGGAGTCCACATTTGATGCTGCAGTGCAGTTGCTTTCCAACATGAACACAAGATCAGGGGCACAGAAGAATCACCTGTTAGTTCCATCTGCCAAAAAAAACAGATTGCTTTCCTATACCTGCCTACTCTGTGATACATTTCAGCTTTAATGACAGTAGCCTACTGTCATATAAAAATTCGTACTTTTTTATGCAATCATTCTTCTAAGTTCTTTGGGCGAAAACCCTATTGCTTGGTTGGCAAAGCCGTCGATTTTAAAACACTGTATGTGTTTAATGTGTTAGGTATATGCTAAAAATTATACAAACCAACCATGTATAACTCTAGCATAGTGATTTTATAAGCAAAATTTTAATAACTTTAATTTGATAAAACTTTGAATTAATGTCTTTAATCCACAGGAGCTATTTCTTTTAAATCATATGAAACTGAGGATCTGATACTGTAGAGCAGTTAATCAGGTATTTAATTTTTGTACACTGAGTTGTAACAAAGAGCTGCTATCAGTCTGTAAATGCCCCATTAAATCATATTTAGGAAAAAATTAAGGACATGTGAGCAAGAAAAAGTGTGTTCTCCAAGGATTTAAATACTTTTAACTGATTTATATGCTTGACTTGGGTGTACAAGGTCACCTCATCACTGAATTCCTTTTTAAATATAAGCGTACAATGGTACATTTTATTTAAAGAAAGTTGTTGAAATAACTGTACCTCTGCAGACAGCTTGGCTGAGTTGAGACAGTTGAACTGATCAGTTCATGCCCACAATACATCTCTTCTACTTGGCAAATGAACTCAGTTTTATCAAGGTAACTAACAGACAAGCCACAAGGTCAGGTGTTGCTTTCCAGACAAGCAGGCAAAAGCAAGATTTCACATGATCTGCTCTGGTTGTTTGCTATGTCACTTTTATTCATGCAAGCCAAGAAGCAGAGATCTGGGGACTTCCCCTGCCGTTTCTATTATCTACTAGTTCCAAAGTCTGACATGTTTCCTTAGCCTTATTTATCACTCAGCCTGTTCCTGCCTATGAAGGACTTCCGAGTACAAGCTGGATGTAAGAGCAAGGCACTTTATGGGAATACCTTGGTATCACCTCAGTTAGAGTGAGGATTTTGCTTTGTAACCAGCTAAGTAGATGCCTACTTCCAAAAGGAGAGTTTCCCACTTTGGAAAACTGGACAGCTCACAGAACAAGAATCTGAACTGTTAATTTTGGGATTTATGGGTTTTAAAAGCTGAATTTTCAAGTTTTAATTCTGCATTGCTTTACATCTTGTTCTGTCAGCCACTAAATGACACCACCAAGGTGGGAAACTTGAGCTCCTGGTGTTCTTCAGTGTCTCAGATTTAGTGTGCTCAGTCGGTATTGCTCCGAGAATGTAACACTTACGTGCCCACTCCCACACATGCATAAAAATAAAATGTAATGTCTAAAGCAGTAGAACAAATGTAACTAGAGCCTTGGTATTTAAATTCATCTTTCTAAGTTAGTTTTTCCATATAAAAATTAAACTTAAGATAATTATTTGAAGAAATTCATTTTTCAAAGACCAAAATGCCATAATTTGTTACACAGTCAAATACAATCTTTTCCTTTTTTCTTAGTTTAGGTAGACCAACAAAGTTATCTGAGTTTGACAGGAAAAAATGTGAGGGAATTTTGATCTTTAGGAGCAACTTAACATTAAAAATACTGTAATGTGACAGTTGATGCATAGTTTAATTTCCTTTTTTCCCCCCAGTTAGGACTTTTCCATTACCAAACTACCAGAAATCACAGAAATGCAACAGTGCCATCTCTAGGACAGACTCAACATCCCCTTCATTGTAGGATGTGTCAAGGAAGTTCAGTAAAAGATAATAGAGGACGCATGTGAATTCACCCTTAAACTTTTACAGAAAAGTAAGATGATTGCAAAAAAAAAGGTTCATGTGATATTTTTTTTTTTCCCCACTTGTTCTGAAGTCTGATGAAAGTGCTCAAAGTTCCATCTGAGCTTAGCTTCCAAGACCTCCTAGTCTTTGTGAGCCCTTTGCATTCCCTGGGTGTTTTCAATCAGTAAGAACAGACCTGCAGTTTTCAGAGCAAATCCTTCCAAGTGTTTCAGAATGCAGCCATGGATGACAGTGAAAGGGAAGCCCAGGCTTATTTTTCACATTCAGATACAGCTAAAACACCACAAATATTGTTGGACTGACATGATTATACATCCTTCCCATCCCAACTCTGTTCTTTAATGGTTTCATTAGCTTTTCCACACCAGCATATTTGTTTGTTCAATTAGAAAAGTAAAATGTCTGCATTACAACACCGAAGTATTTGATCAATTCTGTTCAAAATCTTTCAATTCATTTTCTTCTAGTATATTTTTAATTTTCCTTGCTATTTGATAAACTGTGTCATCAAAAATAAACCTAATTTTTAAAAATAAAATTCAGAGTTACGCTATGATAATTTTTATTAAGTATATGTTTGCAAAGAACTATAATTTGGAAATTGATATAGGAAATAAAATTTATTACAGAAAAAAGACCCCGTAACTCTACATTTCTTTATCATTCAGTGGATGGAAGTATCTGCACTAGTTCTGTGTTAGGTTCAAATTTTCTGTTTTCTACAGTGTTCACAGAACTTCTGACACAGATTTATAAAAATTCTGATTTTAATTATTTATGTATGTCCTCAAGTATACTCTTGAAATGCCCCACCATATGCTTAATTTAGAAACGGTGTAGATTTCTGATTCTAGGCAGCCACTCTCTTTAAATTTAATTGCCATGCTACTAAAGAGCACATTTGCTGTGGAAGCTACAAGAATGTAGGACGGTTACAGTATCACCTGCATTGCACATTAAAAGGCTCACTTGCTTGAAAATAGACATGCTATATATGGGCCAAAAAGAGAAGAATTTGTATCTAGGAGACTTTTCCCACAGAGAAGGTAGATGATACAATTAACCTCTCATTTAAGAAAAAAAGAAACAAACTTTGAGCAAATTATATTTGAGGAAGATAATTTCTTACTTGCCTCTGTGTCTGAAGAAGTTGCTCCTGGCAGCTTTGCAGACAGAATATTGCACCAACTGAACTCCTGTTCTGGAATTCCTCCTTTTTTACCTGCTCTAATTTACATCCAATAATAGTATGTATTGCTTACAGTACATCATATTGTTGTTTTTATTTCAAGCAAGGACACGAGAGAAAGATTAATGAAAGGAGTGTTGTCTCAGTGACTGTATGGAAAGAGTATGTAGTAAGACAACAGAGTAAGAGTTAAAAGGTGAGACCAAACAACTCTTTCATAGGTTCTCTTAAGGTGCAAAATGTCTTAAGAAAAGAGTAAACTATAAATGTTGTATGAGACATCTTGCTATAGTCTTAATATATACAAAAAGATGCTTCTGGATCACTACCATTTTCCTTTCAAGTCTTGCCAAAGCAACATTTGCTGCTTCTCCTGTTTACAGAAAACTCTGCTAATTTGTTTGAGGAGTAAATATTTCAAAAAATTAAATAAATTTCCTATATAATACATAGTGGTTTAAGCTTTTCTACAAAACTTGGAAAATTTGAGAGACAAAAGCCTTCCTCTTTAAAAGCGAATACTACCATAGTCTATCTGCCTTCATTTTAAATACTTTTTATTTTTAAAAATAAAAGATCTTGATCATCTCAGCTTATCAGTTGATCATACTCATTCCCCATTTAAAAAGGGCACTCTACAGGGACTGTGGAGTATTCTTGCAGCTTTTCTTTCCCTGGAAATAAGAAAAGAAGGATTTGTTTCTGCTTCATCTAACTTTCTCCTGCCCTAAGAAAACGAAAGCATATTGTTTTCTCCGCAAAAGCTTCCATTTCTCCTCCTTCCTTTTATCAGCATTCTCTTCAGTGAAAAGACACTTTACTTTCTCCTATCAGGTGGACCAAAGAAGGACTACTTTAGTCTTCATTTACTATCTTTTATGTTGAGCCTTGGGATCACAGTCCCTTCTCTTCTCTTTTTTTTTGCCACACATCACAAAGGGAATACAATTTGTTCCTGGTCAATACCAATAACAGGGTATTGGATCAGAGAGTTAATTCATCTCTATGACACCACTCATGTTCCATCTAGTTCTGCCCCTATCTCGCCACCAAGAGATGCCCCTCATTGGCTCATCTCTTGTTTAAAAACACCATAAATGAAAGAAAAGGCAGAAAAATACAGTATTTAATGTTTTCTCTTCTGCCTGATCTTAAGGCAATGGGGAAAGAGCTTTCTCTTTCCTCTTCCCTTTCTGATTAACACTAGCAAAATCCAATCAGGGTTCTCATCTTTTCTTCCCTTCCCCCCACCCTGCCTTTAATTTAGTATTATTTTGTTGTACAGAGTCCTGGTTTCTGGTATGCAGGCTTACGACCACAACTATGTGTGTCTCAACAGCTTGAGACTACCCAGGCACATTCTGTCTTATACCTTTAGCCAAACCTTAATACAGGTCCTGTAGTTTATCATGGATATAGAGAACTTGGAGGACTTAAGGGCATTAGAAGAGGACAATGCTGATTTCCTCTGTCTGAAGGATTGCATTAATATTTTCTGCCAGTAACAGATTAAAGTGTGGGGAACACAGAAGTGCAGTAATGAGCTCAATAAAACAGAATTATTCTATGCTGCCTTAATATATTAGAATCACTGCTAACTACCATTTTAATGTTATTCGGGCTATGTGCTGACAAGACTTTTCCACAGAATGGATGAGTTAATTGTTCCTTCTAATTGTTTTATTTCTGAGCTGGAATTCCTTCCAGATTTCACCATTCTTTTATGACTTTCTGTATGTTTCCAGCCATGTGATGCTGACCTATATGTGTCTTTGGTAGTCTCACAGTTGATCTCTGTCTATAATCTAGCCTCTTTCTAAGCTGACAGTTCTGTTTCTACTGTGACACTTTGTCCATTTATTTAAAATGTTCCTGCACAACATCTGTCCCCTTATTTTTCCTTCATCTTTTACTCCAAACTGTCTAAGTGCTCATTTGTCACCTGGTTACATATCGTATTTTCATAGGCATCACCATGATTAGTGATGCATACAGGGGCATGAGCAGTCAAGTTGTATCTGAAGAAAACATTTGTATGTGTTATTGACAGTAAAATGTTATTTGGACAGCTCTCCAAATACTTACATGCGTGCTTAATTGCCATGCGATTTTTTTTTTTTTCTGTCAGTTGACATCTATGGAGCTGTTCAGGGTAATGAAGTCACATGAGATTACAGGTTAGGAGCTAATGAAGTAACAGGGTCTGTGGCTATGCAGAGGGATTCAGGCAGCAAGCTCTGCACAGTCTGCCCCTTCTTGCTTGGAGCCCCACTAAAGTATCGAGTTCGCCCATATGGCAATCTGTGTGAAACCACAGACTCGGACCGCAACAGAACGAATTCCCTACCTTCACTGGCTATACATATCTTTACAAGTATTTGATGGGTGGTGTATGTTTTTCCTGGAACAGTTGCAGTAGCTGGACCAATGAACAATGACCTTTAAATACTTCTGAAATCCATATAATCTTGAACCCTCAGGAAAAGCAGACAGTGATGGTGACATGTCTGTGTAGCATCTGTGGGATGATCTTTTTAAAATGCTTATTTTCATTATCTTCCTCTTCTATGAAAGCTTTCAGGAATTAGTTTGAAGGACAGTGTACCAATTTAAGCATCTAAATAGTGTCATGTGGTAGTTAACTAAAAGTTAACTGTAAATGTTAAGCAGAACACAGAGGAAATTTGGTGAACTGTGTTCAAATCTCAATAAAATGAGGCACCTGTGTGATATTTTCAGTATAATATTTGCAAAGTCTAAGTAGTGCTCATTACTCTGTCATGTCCTCTCACTCTCTTCTACACATGAATTTCTAGCTTTTTTAGTGCTAAAAATGTTTCTTCAATATCAGGATGTTTTGCTGACATAATGCTGATACTCTTAGGTGAAATTCTCATATTCTATTAGTAATTTGAAAGTATAAAAGAATACATCTAAATCATTGCAAAGAAAGCTATAACAGTGCATCCTGCTGACATAGGTGAACGCAAAAATTAATTTCTTATTTCTTCTCTTGTCTTGCACACAGCACATCTTATGTTTGTTTCCACTATAATATTTCATGTTGTCATGTTCTCCTAAGGTCTCGCAGACCCTTCAAACAGGAGAGGGAAACATTCTGTGGTTGCATTTATGTTTTACATGTAGAATATGCCTTCAAAACCTCTACAGTTTAATTTTACAATTTAAATACATATAGGAGACGTCATCCATGAAGGGTGAGTATTATGTTTCTTTCAAAAGTGTGAAGGACCCATAACTCACAAGACCCTCAGGTATGAATGAATTATGAAGGCCTTTCTCATGAGTGAAAGAAACATAATCACTCTTCAAGGGTGAGATATTCTATTTACTCCACAGATATTCATTTTAGTCTATTTAAAACAACAAAAAAGAATCTCTATTTAAAACCCATTGTGTGTCTTTAAGGGGAAAGGGTGACAAATATGTTAGATTCATCAAAACATCTCTTTCTCCCTTTCTTTTATTTTCACTTTCCTGAACACCATGATGGAAGCAGTGGATTAACCAGGTTTGTCTACTGAACTAACATAAGCCCATTGAGATGGACCACTGACTGACATGAAAAAGAGGAGCTGTGTTTTAAAAATAGTTATCTGTATCTTGTATCAGTCACAAAAATATGATGGTGATATTGGGCCACTAAAATTGATTTGTTTTTATCTTGATTTGACTGTAATTTTGTTTGTCACAATAATAGAGGTGTGTTCAACTATCTGTAGACCCAAAAAGACACATATACCTGACTACACTAAAGGTTTTAAACTATAATTTTTAATCTCATTCTACAGATGAGGAAAGTAAAGAACACTTGATGACAGGTGGATTGGTGTCAGAGTCAGAAATAGATCCCAGGTCTCATGCGTCTTTATCCAGTACATCAGCCACCAGACCATACTTTCAGAGGACCTTAAAACTGAACTTGATCCTTGCGGGTACTAAGCATTTTATGTAATGTAGAAAACATCCCAGCTTTGTTGACAGTAGTGGAGGTTGCCTTTGCTCAGTAGTGGATGGAACTGACCTTTAACTGAACATAGCATAGAAAGAAATGTTAAAAAAAAAAGATGCAAGTGTGCAAAGAAGTGATTTATGAAGGCCATGAATTTCATAATCAGAGTCTCAGGAAAGATCTTAAGGTTTACAAGAGTTCTGTTCCACAGAACATCATAAATCTCAAGGTGTTCTGCAGTTTTGAGAATCAGGCCCTTAAATGTGTATCTACAAGCTAACAGTAGTTTCCCAGTACTAAACAATTTAATCTACACTGCATGGTGACATCCCCTTCCAAGAGTGATCCCAATTCTTTGAAAAAACTCATCCTGTTCCATTTTACCCAGCACTTTGTACATCAGTACAAAATTAATACAGAGTGAGTGTAAAACTCTCGTACACCTGAACAGCATTGATTTACATATGATTTGTAGTAATGAAAAAAACACAACAGAACAATGAAGAAAACGGTCCTCAGCTTTTAAACCATGCTGTAATCATTCATCTTAAATCATATGCGGCGTACATACTGTGCAGTGCTCAGTTGTGTGTATGCTCTGCTTGTAAGCCAACATGTTTTTGAATGATGGGTCATAAAATTCCCAGAAAAGATAACAAGCATATCTAAATCATCTCTCTATTCTTAGTCTAGCTAAGACTGTGTAATAGACATGATTTACAACATTTTGTACCATTTGTGCGGATTAGGAAGAGGAATCTTCATAATTATATAGGCTTCCTGTTATTTAAATATTTACCAACATTAAACACCAAAGGGGCTGTGCAAATGATCCAGGGGATTCATATTGTTCTAAGCTAATATCCGTTGTACAGTATTATGCAAATTGCATAAACTTTATTTTCTTGCTTCTGCTCTGAGCAGTGTATCCCAAGGCAGCTATTCACTAAGTTGAAACAGATAAAGTTTTAATAATAAATAGTGATGATGAATAAGTCAGAAAGTTTGTGCAATGCTAACGTACTTGTTGGCCCCAGGGTAGTTTATTAGATAAACAAGTAACATTTTATAAGGTGCCTGCATGTAAGTGGCTTTTGTTTTCCAGGAAATGTTTATATGATAAATTATTTCAAAACATTAGGTGTTAACGAACAAATTGTATTCACTTTCAATTTGCCACAACTTTCCTGAGACTTAAGATTTAAACAGCAAGATTCTACATTTGTTTTGCTTTATCAAAATGACAGTAGCATGAGAAATTAAACTTTGCTATGGGATGAGGGACAAACTCATTCTGCTCTTTAATGCAGAATTCTTAAGCCAAGAAATAGAGCTTCAGCTCTTTTCATTAGTATTCAGGGCATTTTCAGGACTTAGGATCATAGGATCTTAGAGAGAGTAAAAATTAGATAAAATAGTCCAAGGAAAGCAGGAGTCCCAGTATGCCCATATTATACTTTTGGCCACTTGACACTATTGACCCATGGTAGATCAGCTGAAAGGCATTTGTATGATTGGGAAAGAAGCCCCGCTAAATTAAAAAGGAATGAAGCACAAACAAGCTTATTTAATCAGCATGTTGTAATGAAAAACCAGCCAAATGTATTAATGGCTCGTTCTACTCTGTGCAGTATGTTCCTTACCCATATAGGGCTCTCTTTTTCTAAAGTACATTTTGAGCATCTGCATTCCAGTTATGTTGAAAATCCCCCTGATAATACATCAGATCTTAATAAACACAAATCACCATCATTTGGATCTTTGCTGGATTTTTTTAAATGTAAATAACAAAACAATTTTATGTCCTTGCACAGAAAGAACAGATGGTGCACTGGTGAGAAGGGTCTCTCATTACATTTTCTTGGATTTTGCAGCAATGCTCTAGTTACTGCTGGACTGCTGTGAATCAGTGACGGAAACATTTATGACATGGGACATGGCTGCAAGATTTTTTGGAAAAGACTGTGTTTCTCTCTGTATTTGCTGTCTTAGTTGACCACATCAGTCACATATTCCCTTCATTTCTACCATTCTTTTGTCTGGATGGATTCTGAATTGCTGCAAAATTATCAGGAATATAAAGTCTATAAAATGAGTCAGAAAAACAAATGGATAGGCATTAGGTTTAGTGGTTAGAATTTTGCACTACGGGAGACAAGATTCCCATTTCTGCCTCTGCCAGTTTCTTACCACTAGTTAAGTCATTTGAGTGCTAGTGGGTTCAAATAGTTGTGGGGTATTTTTTAAGAAATATGTAGCAGAAATCACATTTTAATTTTAAAGAAAATTCTTTTAGCCTCACAGATGAGAAGTAACATAGAAAAATCCTTCTTTTGGCTGTACATCAGCACACCTGTGCTCAAATTTATTTCAGAATGAGGTATAAAGACATGCCAAAAATAAGGGAGAAACATGGATTAAGTTTTTAAAACTCAAAAACTGTTTGAACTTCATAGAGTTTGGGCATAGTTTTCAGAACAGTGAAAAGGGCAGAGAAAATTTTAACTAGCTATCTGCTATCTATTCCCCAAAATTAATTTGATCATTGAGATATTTGGCTCATGCACATATGGGATCCAACATGCAGCCTGCTCTCCAACTATGGGAAGCCTCTTTCACTCACATCCCCATTCTGCACTGAGGTGAAGTTCCTGGTGTTCAGATTCTTGCTATATAGGGACAGTGATGTTTGGCTTAGAATTTAGACATAAGATTTCTATGAAAGTAGAAGCTGAAATTGTTTTTGAAAAAAGTTTTTTTTTTTTTTAAATGTAAACAGTTGAGGAACTTCCTATGAGGTCTTCTAGAATATCAGTGCTTGTCAAGTGTCTTTTTTCTGTTTGAATTTTCCACATTAATGGTCGTTGCTATGATACATCAAGCTCGCTGGTAGCAGCATACAACATGATTCATTTCATGGGCAGGAGATCCCATGACAAAGACTTATCGGAGCGGGAAATTAGAAAGATGCTGTTCCTGAAAGCCATTAGCATAAGAATGCACCTAAATATAATTTAAAATAATTTACCCTTAGAAGAAAATAGAAACATTTTAGATAAAAGAAAAGTCTGGCAAAAATACATCCAACTTGTTGTACTTTCAATATGTGTTGTGGAAACCATCTTTCACCACGCTTGTGCAGTAGATGAGCATTAAAAATTTCTTTTGAAAATGTTACATACCCAAATTGTTTTAGTTCCGACCTTCTGGAAGCTAAGTATCTTCTCTGATGAAAATGGAAACTAATTATGCATTTCCCCCTACATTCTTTCAACATTACTCTTTGTTGGTAAAAGACATATCACTTTCATTCATCCATCTTCCACATCCTCCTAACTACATTAAAACAGCCTATTACCGTCCTTTATTTCTAGAGTGAAAGGTCCATTAGTTTGCAAATTTCTGCAGAACAGCTGAGCATACTAACTTTTGTTTTGACATTTGAGAAAAAGATGTTCTTCAGGAGATAATGAACCAGATCCTCAACAGATATATGTCAAAATAATTGCTTGGCATGAGCAGAAAAGAGATGGAGGGGATGACATGGCTTGGGTGATAACGTGAGGAAAACAGTATTTTTAATGAAATTAAAATGGAATTTAAAAGGTTAAACAAACTGAGTAATGAGTTTGCACCAAAACTAGCAAAAGATTACTCAACAGACGGCCATTCATAACATCTGAATGGATATAGACTAACCTAAATCTTCACCTCAGAATTGTAACATTTTCCAAAAATGCTTGCAGATTTTAAAATATGGCCCTAATACTTGATTTCTGGTTTGTGACCTTGATCCTCTTGTTAAATCACCGGTAACATTGTGTATATTGAACTCATCAGCATTGCAGTTCTAGGAAACACGTTAGTTGGCTATGTCTAGCAAGGAGTTGGCTTATTCCTGAGTTAAACCGTAATCCTCATGGTTTATGAAGGTTATAATTTTAGCAAGAAATAACATAATTATGTAAACTGCGTGTGCATGCTTATATAGGCTTACACGTCCAAGACGTGCTTATAGACACAAGATGAAGATAACGAACTGCAGAGAGTG
Source organism: Fulmarus glacialis (assembly GCF_000690835.1). Classification (NCBI taxonomy): domain Eukaryota; kingdom Metazoa; phylum Chordata; class Aves; order Procellariiformes; family Procellariidae; genus Fulmarus; species Fulmarus glacialis. The sequence continues at coordinate 38,672 of NW_009203544.1, read as the reverse complement.
TTGTTTTTCACAGCACTTCTGTAACAGCTAGTTAATTCCACTTTCTTCCTACAAACAACAAATCTTTTTTTTTAATATATAATATTCCGGTCTCTCTGTGACCTCACTGGTAGGAGGCTATTTAGATAAATTATCTGAGTGCCAGCTTGCTCGAGGCTGCTGAACTCCACCAAGAAAAAAGGCAGTTTACAGTCTTCTTCAGAGGATTTACTCAGCACTCCAGTGAAAGCAGATAAGATTTGGGATTAGAATTCACATTGTTTTCACTACTGAGATGCACTCTTGAAATAGCTGATAAAATGCCAGTTATGCTGTATTAAGTATAGTATATAAATTGAATCAATCCCATACATAATTGCTCCCTTCTTTCAAACCAAACGAAACATGTACAACCCTCAACACCCTGATGCGTACCTTAAGGCTCTGTTTTAACAGCTTGCATGTAATTTGCATTTAGCAAGCATCAGCTATGACAATTTTTGCATTTGGAAATACCACAAGACAAGTACACTGGAAAAAAGATTCAAGATAAATTAGCACATCTTACCAATGATACAGCAATAAAACCTACATTATGTCACTAACCTACATACAGTACAAAAATTTAAAGCTGTTTTTTCAGCTATTCTCAAGATAGATTCTTAACTTCCTGACCAAATTCTTGTTTCCTAGAGTTTATATATATAATGCAAAGAAGCAGAATCAGACTGAGTAACTGATTGACTACCAGATTTCAATGCACAAAACTGGCATAGACCTACTTTACAATCTTTGTCATTTTAATTATCATAGCTACCTTCATAGAGTCTTTGCTGCAGAGAAAGATATTCTGCAATTTTTGACTGGAATCTCTCTTAAAATACACTGGCCTCTCCAAACATGTCTGTAGACTAATGAAAGGAGAAATTCAAAAGGCAGTGTTTTGAAAGAGAACCTACTGAACTTGCATATGGAAAGAATGAAGAAGAGGAGGAAATAAAAATTATTTGGTAACTGTCAAAGTAACATAATATGAATTCTCACTTTGCTGCAGATGCTTCTTGTTATTGGAGGGGAAGAGGTGGGGGTGCATCTTCATGGGTAATTAATCCATGTATCACTCAATTCTTGCTCTCCTGCGCAGAACAGTCCACAGGCAAAGAGGTAATGTTGAGAACTCAGCTTTTTATTTCTTGCCTGATAACCCATCCTCTGCTCTTGCTCTTGAACTGTGACCCTCACCAGAGCTAGAAACTTAATTTTTGCAATTGCAAAAAAAAAGAAAAAAGACCAAAACTCATCAACCAAAAAATTCAGAGAAAGCATGCAACTCCAAAATAGTCAGTTACTTAGTGGCTAAAGAACTACTGAAGTTTTCACTGACTTTTTCTTCTCTTAATTAATGTAAACATTAAATATAGGTAAATGTGTCCTTGTAAAGAGTTCTTGTGTGTTATCAATGGGATATCTTCTGCAGCTCAACTTAATTGTATTCACAAGTTTGTACAATGCTGGTATTTGTCAATGGCAGCAGCATCTCATGGTCTGTGTTACTCATCCAAACTGAGTAGTAACTTTGGGGTTCAGTTCTGCATATAAAGTTAGTCAAGACAGCTCCATTGGTTTCAGCATATACTGGATAAAATATTGGTCATACACCTTTTAGGAATGTTTCATTACCGTTTCTTATCTTCAAATGATTCTGTTTCTGAAAAATACCTTTTTTTTTCCTTGGGAAATAACATGTGAATTATTCTTTTTCCAGTATTCATTTTTCTGCTAGCATGGTTTGCATGAAAACAACAGTCTCAGTACTTGTAAAGTGCTCAGAAGGGCCTGACAGTTATATTCACTACCAATAGATCATCCATGAATAGGTTAAGATGAAAATTAGTTCATTACAAAATTATAATGTCATAGTGAAAACAGCATCCTTTTCCGCGCAAAAAACTTACAGCATATGTCTAATGGGGAAAATGCAGCCCACAGACAATCACTTGCAGAAATCTGAGTTGCATATTAAACAACCAGAACTGCCTTCTTCTGGGCTATGTGTAAATAAATGATCACAGTATTAGGCTTCAAACAATCTGACTTTAGAGAAGAGAAAATAAAGGCAGTGTAATGCTGACACACAAACCTTACAGAACGCTCATGGCTCAACTCAGATGCAGCCTTTTTACTATTAAGCCAAAATAACTCAAAAAAATCATTAGTGGAGCACTGTTCCCTGGTGGCTACAGCAAGGCTCTTAGGGCTCTGTGAATAATTGATAGGTTTTTTGGTTCAGCTGCCAAACTGAGGGAAAAATAAATTCTGCTTGGATTGACCCTAAATAAAACTTTTTTTGTTAACATGGAATGTTGAAAAAAAAATTTTATTTCCATCCATGAATGTTTGTTCAACACTACTTGGGTCCAGATTTTCAATGCTTTAGTCTCTACTCTGACTCCAGAGCTGACCATGTGGCAAGATACCGACAAGTGGACAAGAAGGGGGATAAGCACCGTGTCTGTAAGATGTTGAAATAGTAAGAAATGTGAGTCTAGGCAGGTAAGTGGGAGGAGGTGACCTGTGAGACTACATATAGAGTTAGAGTGAGCTGCACAGAGGAGCAGCACTGCAGCTTAATATTTTACTATTATTTTCTGTATTTTGTTATTATTTTTATCTTTTGAAAAGTGTGAGTTACCTTAAAATGAGGCTGCTTTATATTTGGACATCATAGCAGTTTATCTATATTAACTTCCTAATGCTGATGTATTGATCCTGGACCTGAGCTGATACTGTGCTCTAACATGCCAGCCACTATGCTATTGTAGTTGCCAGAAGTGATGTTCTTTGTGGACTCAGAGCTATATGCACTTCAGTATAACCTGCAGATGACAATGCAATGTTGGTGTGGAAGAGAGGACTGCAACCTAGTTATCGATTGATCTGCTATGTAATTTTAAAGCCAATTTTGAATAGAGTTTACTCAGTTAATTATCTTAGATGCAAACTATGACAAGAGTATCAAATAGGTTTAGATGTGATTGATTTCCCAAAACTCCTCTATAATCATACCAGGTAACTCATTACAATGGCAAACTGTTTTCTAAGGGTGTCTAAATAGCAGAAAGGATGGCATTAGCAGACTATCTCCACTTACTGCAATTGCTTAATGATATAAAATTTGCTCCCAGACAGTTTCTTTTAACTAGATGATCAGAAATTTGTGGCCTTTGGTGTAGATTGTAAAAATGGCAATAACCATAATCACCTCTATTAGAGGATTACATGTCTACAAGGCCATATTCTCATTTTGATGATACTGGAACAAAGCAGCATTCAAGACAGAAAGTCCACCAGAGGGAGGTTAAAGTAGCATTGGTTTGGGGGCCGGCATGGGGATGCTTTGATTGATCGCATACACATTGCAGCTTCTACCTGCAAGGCTCTCATGTCCCCAGTAGAGAGAAAACCTCTTTATCCTTCGAAGTGTTACCCTTCTGAAAAAGTG